>NW_016157287.1:145134-190309 GCF_001687245.7 Rhagoletis zephyria
TTATTTTAGATATTTTTTAACAGAACATGTAAAGATTTATATGTTTCATAACTGATCACTTAATTTTTAATATAAATATACGTATTTTATACATACATTTTTGCCACTGCTAATCACATGAATAAAAATCATAAAAATGAAAATATAACAGCAATATTTCTTGTTTATAATGGATTAGATCCATCGCACACCACGGACTTTATCGGCCGCCAATTTAGATGTGCTCGCTGGTCTTTCCATTGCACCACAACTTATTGGTCAGAGCGATTAAGCTGGTGTAATGTGCGCACCTCCATACATCTTCATGTACATATTTCAAGTGAGCCCTATCATTTAAATAGGCGGCCGATAAAGTCTGTGGTGTGCGGTGGCTCTTATAGCTGTGTCCTTACATCTATGCCGTGTGTTGCAATATCCACGAAAGCAGCAGTTAATTTTTTATGAAGAAAATTATTCCAATATATTCGAAAATTTCTCTACTTATATGTTTGGCTTTTCTTTGTTTTATTTTTCCAACGTCAAAAGCTGGATTTTTTTTTTTTTTAAAGTTGGTACAACAAAAAATACGAAACACGTTTTGTGTCAGATAGCTAACATGGCGGATAAGAAGAAGAAGTGAAACTACCTTCTAAAAATTATTGTATCATGATAACGCCCATACGGGCAAAAGTGCCCATGTCTGCTTATAAATGTTAAAAATAATGCCGCTGCTGCGCATTTCGGGTAGGTATCTTAAATGTGCACTTAAGCATAAAAACAGCAAAGCAAAATATACTGTAGATCGGCGCTTACACATATGTTAGTGTTTGGCCGAGATTCTCCTCCGATTTGTGGCGTGCGCCTTGATGTTGTCACACAAAGTGGAGGGACCTACAGTTTTACGCCGACTCCGAACGGCGATTTTATTTTTATGAGAAGTTTTTTTTCATGGCAGAATTATACTCGGAGGTCTGCCATTGCCTGTCGAGGGGCGACCGCTGTTAAGACCACAGCGGCCGCCACCTTTAAGCTGTTGAATTATTGAGCTAAGGGCCTATGGAACTTTCTGTAGTTAAAGTTAACTAATAATTTCAAATCGTTAGGTTAACGGCAATAAATATACATGGCTGAGTTGGGATAGTTTGTCTGATAGCGCTTGGCTGAGTTAGTACAAATTAGCAATAGTTCATCGAGTTAGGATAGTTCATCGAGTTAAGATAGTTCATCACATGGCGTTTAAGATATAACATATTGATATCTATCTGTTGAGATAAAGTAGCCATCAATTTGTACTTATGTGATTTTTTTGTTTTAATGAAATTTAATAATTACCTTGCAGCGTGTTTGCTTTGAGATGTTGCACTCAGCATTGGGATGTTGGGAACAATAACAACATCATCTTCCATCCCTACTGATAAGTCCTCGCGAAAGACGTACATTTTTTTCAAGTTATAACTTAAGGTACCATTTTCGTTTTCGACAATGTTGACTTTCTCCCACGCCTCTCTATAAAAATTAAATAAAACAATTGTTACAAAATTTCATGCGCACAAATACATATCGGTAATTTGCTGTAAAAAATACAAGAACCTATGTAGATAAAACCCTTTGTAAGCATTTTACTCAGTTATGTATTTTCGCACGGAATAAAATTAAAGAAAGTACTTAGAAACTATGATAAATAGGATCGAATATATGGCAAATTCTAAGAACCAGGTAAATTTTGTGCTATTTAACTTTATTTTCATTGCTGTAAACTATATCACGCTGGTTGCTTTTGGATATAATTCATAGACCTATACTTAAAGCCTCAAAAAAATGTTTAACCAATTTGTTGCATAACTTTTGAGGTATAAAGTCAGTCAATAAAGTTTAGGTACAGCGAATTTTTTACAATACGGGCAACTATTTTCTAAATATTTTATTTTTCGATAATTTTTTATAAAAATATGGTCAATTCTACAACAAAAACCCGAAAAATCAGAGTTCCAAACCTTGTGCAAAATTAAAGAAAATTCGGCACTTTTTATTTACGCTCTTTAGAAAGAAGTTGAGTATGCAGTTTTTTAGCCCATTCAATTTTAGTATAGCAAAGTGCAAGTTTGCGTCGGCCGCTGTGGTGTAGTGGTAAGCAGTGCGCGCTTTCATTCATCAGCACCTGGGTTCAAACCCTGGTCAAAGCAACATCGCAAAAAATATAAAAAAAAGGTTTTTTCTTAACAGCGGTCGTCCCTCGGCAGGCAATGGCAAACCTACGAGTGTATTTCTGCCATGAAAAACAGCTTCTCATAATAATACAATCGCCGTTCGGAGTCGGCGTAAAACTGTAGGTCCCTCCGCTTTGTCTGACAACATCAAGGCGCACGCCACAAATCGGAGGAGAAGCTCGGCCAAACACTAACATATGTATGTGTAAGCGCCAATCTATTATTATTATTATTAAAGTGCAAGTTTGTGGTGGTTAGGACTTACCATTGATTTTTAGGAATTTTTTTTGTTGAAGGTGTCGCTCATTTTCTCTATATAAAATAATGTTTGATAATTTTTTTATATGGAAAAAATGTGCGACACCTTCAACAAAAAAATTTCCCAAAAATCAATGGTAAGTCCTAGCTTCCTCATACTTGCACTTTATTATACTAAAATTGAATGGCCTAAAAAAACCGCATACTCAAATTTTTTCTAGAGAGCGTAAATAAAAAGTGCAATATTTGAATGAAATTTTTCAGAATTTTCTTTAATTTTGCACAAGGTTTGGAACTTTGCTTTTTGGGGTTTTTGTTGTAGAATTAACCATATTTTTATAAAAAATTAGCGAAAAAGAAAATATTTAGAAAATAGTTGCCCGTATTGTAAAAAAATCGCTGTACCTAAGCTTTATTGACTGACTAAATTCAGAAAAATATTAAAAACAAGTGAATTTTTTGTGTAATTTTCAAAAGATGAAAAATAATTATGTAATAACTTTTGAAGCACAGCATACTTATATTGGTTTGGCATTTTATGTGCAATTAGTACTTATGTGTACATTTACAAAATTTCAAAATTTTCGATTTATTGCGTATAGTTTTTGAAGCATTTCATTTTAAAAACTTTTTCAGTATGTATTGTTTTCTACAACAATTACTAATGATATGATACGTTAGCAGGAGGTGTGCTTTGAGAATAAACCAACTTTTAAAGATAAAAAATTATGCGATCCTGAGCGTAAATTTTATTCCAAAAAAATCTTAAATCTTTTTATAACTGCTAGACCTGATAATGTTACATATACCTGTAAAATGCTTCAGAAAAATGTTCTCTCGAAGTGTGTAAAAACCCTGATTTACTACTTTTAATGATGCTCCTTCTTGAAGTCAAAATATTTCGAGCTGGTATCAAAGCAAATTTTTTTCCACAAAAGTTCTGATAGTTGCTCATACTTAATTGGAGCCTTCTAAATCCAAAGGCGTCCTCAGTTTTGCCTGATTGGGTCCACTTTTCGAGATAGCGTTACCTGAAAATTTGCCTAAATTTTAACTCTTTTATAAAAAACTCCCTCAGTTTTGAAGAGATTTTACTAAAATTTTGCACACAACCTTTTTTAATATTACCTTAACTACTCCATAAAATCATCGAAATCAGTTCACTCTAACATCTTGGTCCCATACAACTGATTGATCAGAGACGTTGTTTTGCGTTATAACTGCTCCAATTAAGCAGGTACAAATTTTTTATAAGTTCAATTTAGCATATAGCACGCATACAATTTATTATTCAGATATGAAGTTAGAGTTAAAGCGCAAAAACACATATCTGAGTAATCCGTTGTATTGAAGCTATATGTTAAAGTGAGCCTTTTTAGATAATTTTAAGGAATAATAATAAAATTTTAGTAAAATAACTTCAAAACTGTGGTACTGAGTTAAAATTTATTTAAATTTTCATGTTCCGTTATTTCGAAAACCGAAGCCAATCTGGTAAAACGGGGTTGCCACTGAGTTTAGAACGTCACAATTAAGTGAGTTCAACTTTCCAAATCTTTGCTCAACGGTTACAACTTGCGCAGCATAATTTGAACACAAATTACTTTTTATACCCGAGCGCACTTGTGCACACGGGTATTATAATTTTGTTCACATAACGGTTGTTTGTAACAGCCAAAAGAATCGAGATAGATATAGACATATATATACATAAATGATCAGAATGAAAAGAGAAATCGATTAAGCGGTGACTATCCGTCCGTCCGTCTGTCCGTCTGACTGTCCGTGAACACGATAACTCGAGAAAAAATTGAGATATGTCAACAGAATTTGGTAAGTAGGTTTCCCTTTATCCAAGGTAGGTTGGGATTGAAAATGGGAAGAATCGGACAATAACCACGCCCACCTCCCATATAACGGTATTTTCGAAAATGCAAAAACTACGATATTTCCGCAAATACTGGATCCAAATTGTTGAGAGTTGGTATGCGAAGTAGAAATTTGGCATATAATAAGACAGTTATGAAATTTTTGGAAAATTGGCGTGGCCCCGCCCACTTATGATAAAAAGCTGTATCTCTGTAGTCCCTCTACCAATCCCCACCAAACTCGCTGAGAACATTTCTTAAGGCTTGACTAAGAAACCTGTTGAAAATTTTTGAAATCCGACAAGAACCACGCCCACCTCCCATATAACGGTAATTTACAGAAATACAAAAACTGCGATAAATAAGTAACTATTTAAGCTAATTTACTCAAAATCGATATATGCAATAACCTCTTAGCAGAAAATTATAATTAGGGAAATTTTTGGAAAATGGGCGTGGCACCGCCCACTTATGCCTACATATGTGTATCTCGGAAACCGGTTTACCGATTTCTACCAAACTTGGCACATTTATCAACCTTGGCGTGAAAAAGCAATACGCTGAAAATTTTTGAAATCGAACTAAAATGACTGCCACTTACCATATAACGGTACATTTCAGAAATACGAAAACTCCGATTTTTTAATAAGCTAAGACGCCAACTTAAAACAATCACTTAACAAGACACAAGATGATTGATTACTTACTACGTAAGTGTATATTGATAACCGCCTTACCGATTTCCACCAAATTTGGTCCAATTATTTCAATAAATTATAGTATATTATCGAAATGTTTGGAAAAATACTCTTGCTTATCATGCAGTTTACTGAAAGGTGAGAAAACGATATTTAATATATGCGCCGGGTATATAATGTTCGGTTTCGCCCGAACTTATACTTCTTTACTTGTTTGTTTTCTATTTCAGCGATTTAAATGTTCATTGCTCGTCTAAATTTTGAAGCACTTGAGGAAAATGAATTACACTTATTTTTTGTTGGGCTGGGAACGCTATCTCTGCACGCAAAGAGACTATAAGGGGCTAATTCGCTCTGTGCAAATCTAAGTGTTCAAACAAAAACCCTGTTGACTGAGTGGGTTACGTGCTCCAAACATCCTATACGACGAAAACTCCGTCAGACCGAGAGCTTTTCTTATAGTGTTTTCTCACTTCCCGGTTACCAAACTTGCACAGTTCTGCAGTCAGGACTTGGTGGCAGCGAGGTTGAGCTTCGAGGGCAAAAATGGGTGGCAACACTTCATTATTGCCTCCGCGAACTTTCCACCTCTACCGGAAGGCGACTAGTCTTGTGGAATATTGCAAGAACAGGAACGTCGGGTTGGTCCTTTGCAGTGTTGCCAAAAAAAATTTCGTTTGGAGCTGAAACGGTCGATGAAAAGAGCCAAAAAGAGCTAAACATTACTAATAGTAGCTAAAATGAAGAGCTATTTTTTTAACTTGAGCTTTTACTGACGTAAAGTTGTTTTCACATTTTCCGCAATTTTAATAAAAGCAACGAATTTTATAAGTTTAAGGTATGAAAAAACTTTTAAAACCAAAATAAGGGGCACATAATAAAAATAATAATCATAATAATAATTATGCCGACTCCGAACGGCGATTGTATTTTTATGAGAAGCTGTTTTTCATGGCAGAAATACACTCGAACGTTTGCCATTGCCTGCCGAGGGGCGACCGCTGTTAAGAAAAAACCTTTTTTCTACACTTTGATGTTGCTTTGACCAGGGCTTGAACCCAGGCCCTGCGGAGTGGAAGCGCGCTCTGCTTACCACTACACCACAGCGGCCGCCGTATGTATTAATAATTCATTTATATGGCCATTAGCGCACACAAGGGGTGGGTTTTGGGGTTCAAACCCTCCCTAAAGCTAATAACCTCAAATACAAGCTGTATCTTAAAGCTTAGAATCCAGCTCTCAAGAAAAATCACTAGAGAATTTTTTTTTATTATTTCTGTTGATTGAAAAAGCACTTTGCTTTTGCTGCATGTTTCAATAATACAAGGTTGTGTAATTTGTGACAGCTAAAATTTGACACTCCTTTATCTAGATTTGTATTTTGGAAGTAGGAGAAAGGGGAAGGATGTGATCGCATTTTGCGAAAACGGTAGTAGAAAGGTACTAAAAAAGTGCGCAAAGTATACAATTAGAAGTAAAATGTGTATAATTAATTCTATGTGAATTTGCAATATATTTGGTGTTTTATTGCAAATACTAAACAATACATAAAAATATGCATTTTTGATTTAAGTTATTCGTCATTTTCGGGAACAAATCTAGAATACCGACCGTTCAGCTATGCAAAAACGAAAAATGCAAATCAATAGAACTTTTTTATGCTCATTTCAACCATGCCAAAATGATTTGGCGCAAATAAAAAATGAAGAGGTTCTATAAGGTTAAAGTTCAGTTTTTAAATGTTTTAAATATTAATGTCTTATGAACTTTATAACCGATTAAAAAGCTAATGACGTCACCATAAAGGTAATTAATTTGTTCTTCAGCTGACGTACATAATTTATAGCTTTTTGTATTTTTAAACCAAAACTACTAAAAAACGAACAAATATTATTTTTTCATGAAATAACCTTTTTTGAAAAAAATGCATAATTAATGGTAAAGAATTTTATATTATTTAGAAAGTAAAAGTTATTATCTTGAATTCGATATTACATATTTTATCATGATCTACTTTTGGGTGTCAACAATTTAGTGATAATAAAAAATACAAATAAACCTCTTATATCTTCTTTTTTTACCTGCGCAAAATAAATTTGGTATCGTTGAAATCAGCGGAAAAAGTTCTATCAATCGGCATTTTTGGTTATTTTATAGCTAAACGGTCGCTATTCTACACTTGTTCTTGAAAATTACGCAAATATCACTAGAAACTATAGAGTAAGCAACATTCTGCACAAGTAAAGGAGCCGATTTTGTGTGTGGGAGCGAGAAGACTGTTTTATTACAAAACCTTTCTATTATTGAACCATGCTTTTGCTGCAAATTTTCTTGAAGAAATTAATATATGAGCATTTTTTTCCTGAGAGCTGCAAAGTGATTTAAGAAATTTTGATGAAGGAAAATTTATTTTCTATTCCTTGTGCGTCATTTTATATGAATTCTTCGTTTTCCTTGAGCGCTATTAAAAGTTTAACTGCGAATGACTCGATTTTCAGTACAAATTCATGAGCTTGAGCTCACCCCTTCTGTGCAAAAATTGAGTCTGAGCTTAAGCTCACTTTTTATGCATAAGGCCCATTGTCCTAAATATATGGGTGTTTCCATCGGAAGGTCAACCACGACAAAAAAAATAAAAGTCTTATATCTAACGTATTTTCGGGCCGATTTGTCTGCTTTTTAAAATATATACTGGCTATGTAAGTAGAATCATGTTTGCGTAAAATGGTCTTCCTAGGTGGCGCCAAGGTTGCGATATTTCGAAAAACCGTATTTATGGTCCGATTTGGTTCGAATTTGGCGTATGTAGTTGAAACATAATAAGTCATTGATTTCCAAAAAATTCACACTGAATTGGCGCTGAAGTCAAAATATAAAGTATATTCTACTTAAAATACATGTTTTATTATATGGAAATTTATGTCACGTGATGCTACTTCACGTGACGTTTCACACTTAGGGTTGTAAAAGAAAATTGAAACAAGTTGCATTAATTCAAAAAACTCTATAAACAACTAGAATTGCTCCAAATCATATTAAAATGAGTTTCATGAAAATAGCCATCCACAATTCGCAGAGTTTTGCGATTTTGTAAGAAAAGAAAAAATCTACTTCCATTTTTTGTCACGTAACGACACTCTCTTTAAATGCTTATATTTCAGGACCAAGCAGTTCGATTGTTTTCATTTTTCGGTTAAATATAGAGCTAATTATGTGCTATACAATGGCCCAAAAAATTTAAAGAAAACAAATGGTATTCCTTGTTTGTATCACATTGAAACGTACGACTGTCACGTATGCGACGTATGGAAATACCCATATGCAATGCATACACTTTACAGCCTAAACGAGTTTAAAAGAGTTTCTCTAAGGTTTACCTACATTATATGATCATTTATTTTAACGACAAAAAAAATTTCATTCCATTATCTCTTTTCTAACCGAAGATCTACGATTTTGAAAAAAACTCGTGTTTTGCCTATAGTGGGGCGTGGGGATAGAACCTTAATCAAGAAAAATTATCAATTTCATCCAAGTCCGACCAACCGATTTCTTGATATAGACTGGTCGAAAAATCGACCGCTGGCCATAAACCGTCAAGTAGGTAAAATACATACATGTTTTGTTTTAAATATTTGTATAAAAAATGTTAAACTTAAATTCAAACTTTGTGCTTTTATTTGAATAAATTGCGTTATTTGTTATAAAATACCCATTAACGTATACATATGTATGTATATTCTAATGCAAATTTAAAACTTTTGATGATATTCATCGAAACATTTTGTACACTTTTTGTAAATAAAGATAGGATGTTACTTGCATAACTTACAGCGTCGACATTAATTTTCAAGATTTCTCATGACGGCGTGTATACTTTCATTAATCCGCGAAAGATTTGGCGGAGTTCTGAGTCCCCATCTTCATCTTGATTTCCAGCGTCGTCCGTCTCGTCGTACGTCAACAATTGATTGGTGACTTCAGAACAAAAATCAATTTGCGAAAGAGGTTTTGTCTTTTGGATTTTTGCTACTATATAATGCAACTTCCATCCGATTGTTGGCCACAGCGTTATGATGAAAATCCACGCCACCCATGCCATAATTACATTCTTGAATTATTTTGGGCTGTGGTATTATTATGGTTATCTTTTGCTTCCGGCAATACCTTTTAGCAGATACCATTGTTTCGACTGTAGAACTATTAGTAATAACATTAACAACGGCAATTATCGTTCCACCGTTGATTGTCGGTATTTCTTGTCGACCATCAAGCAATTGATCGAATCCCCCACGTTTTTCCTTTTTTAAATTTCTCAAGGGAGCCTTTGACATTCTATTTTCTCGTGTAGTACCAGCAGCTAAAAATCTACGCTCATTCAATAGGCACATCTGATGAAAAGGAGAAAAAATTAAAAAAAAATAATAATGTGGGAATCGGGGTCAGATACGTTTGTAAGCAAATCTAAAACAAAGTAAACATCGTTGTCGCCATTTAAATTGATCTGGTCATCGTCCAAATCTTCCTCATCGGCGTCAGAATCCACATTAGGAGGATGAATGTATACGACGTCGACGTCTTTTGCATCCGCGACACCTTGATCATCCTCTTCATCAAGATGGCTCATTTAGAATGGCCATAATTTCACAAATTTTTACTGATTTACGAATTAGCATTTTTATGCCAAAATTAATAATTAACTTTCAACAGCGTATACCACGCAAGCTGTAGAACTTTCTCTTACCAACTGCAAAATAAAACTAAATAGATATGGGGAAGTCCCTTTTTAAAATCATATGNCATTTTGGTTACTAGTGTTGCTTACAAGGTAGCGTGGTCCTGTACTAGTATTTAACCGAGTCCTATGTAACGATTCATAGAGTGAGACAAATATATCGTACAAGAGAATAGTTGCCAGAATACACTACACACTAAATTACACTTTTATTTTCATAACAAGTTAATTGTTGCTTTTTTAGTTTCTCACTCTTTGGTTGTTTTCAGTTAAACAAAAAAAAACATAAAAATTGCTTCTTTTACCTTTTTACTAAATTCTTCATAAAACATTTTGTTCCGAAATAGCTATCTTTCCAACATCAAATAAATACTAGATTTAATTATTCTGTAAACAGTTCAAAAATATGTCAATTAAATTTATAGAAATAAGCTTGGAAAGTTGTCGGTCGAAAAATCGACCAGCAGCCGAATATGGGTTAATATTTTCATGATCCAATGATCGGATCTGAACCAAGTTTCGAGATGACCCTTGAGGAACCATCTTTGCGATAAAAAATGCGTGAGTAACACCGTACACATGATAGAAGTGAAACTTCTTAAAAAAGGTGTGAGTACCGAAATTGGATGTGTAAACATATGTTTACGGTTCGGCAAACCATTAGGCGATTGAGTTACATACATACATAGGTTTGGTTAGAAATCAAACAATAATTTCATTTCATCTTATAAATTTTCTGATATACATATAATTTATTTATTTATTTTCCGGTAACACCACCTTATATGAATTCGCGCTTCTAGCATCCTTAGGACCGGGTCGTAATAGAAGTAATTGTATGTTTAACAAATAAATGGAAATGTTTATAATGCAATCAATAGATCCTTACGAATTCGCCATTACCAAGGCACTAAGTAACGACGCACTTTTGTTTGCAAAATGCATTTATTTATGTTGAAAGAAGACAAATTCCATTGTTCAGCATTTATTCTTACTCGCTTTCTATCTTCCAAGGCGAATATATATATTCTTATAACGAATTCATATATTCATGTGGTAGAAAGAGTATAAAAACATAAAATTACCTTATAAATTAAAAGCATAAGTATCACATGTATGCGTAGTCCAATTCACGAAATCATTTCATCGATCTGAGTAAAAACTAAGTGCATGAACTCTATTTCGCGTTAACTGAAATCATGAAATGGTGTTCATTCATTCAGTTTCTACTTAAACGCATGAAATGATTTCATGAATTGCCCTACGCATAACGGTAGTAAATGACGGAATGAATTACAACAAACACATCCTTTTGACATAATGCAAGCCGAAAAAGTTGGTTCAAATCAATCCGCAATCAAGCTGGACGTTTTGCCCACAAACATTGCAATTTTGCGAACAGCCTCATTGTAAAATCTCATTTTTACGATTTCATAGTTTCGGCTTACATTTATAAAATTCAACGAAAGCACGTACCTATTTCGGCTGAGTTATCCATTTTCGGTTATTTAATGTACAAAATAAACGCAAATTAAATGAGTTTGCACAACATGGCCATTAATGTAGCGATAAGTTGTACAACTTGCCAGAAAATTCTAATTTTTTGTTCTTTCATACAACCAAGACATAAATTCATTCAACAGGCCCACAAACGGTGCAATCTAGAGCAAAACAACACCAAGTTGAACCAACGGTCGCTACGTTTATGGCTTTCTTTAAGAAACATCGGGCGAAAATTTCAACTGCTCCTGTAACACTACTCTCTTAGGAGACATCGCTTTTTGCTCCTAAGCGAGTAATAACGGAGTACAAAACCGACAAATTTCAGTTATCGCTCCGTAATCATGCCTCAGGGAGTATTCTTTTATTGCTCACTTGGGAGATCTCCCGTTTGGCTCCTAAACGAGTAATAAAGGACTACAAAATCGACAAAATTGCTCCAAAATCGTGGCTCTGGGAGTATTCTTTTGTTGCTCACTTAGGAGATCTTCGATTTGACTCCTAAGCGAGTTTTAAAGGAGGGCAGAACCAACAAATCTCCCCTATTGCTCCAAAATCAGGCAAAAAGGAGTACTCTTTTATTCCTCACATTGGGAGATCTCCCTTCAAGTTCTAGTGGGTATATGCACATATGAGACCTCCCAATATGAGAAATAAAAGAGTACTCCCCTTGACCTGATTTCGGAGCAACAAGATAGACCTGTCGGTTTTGTACTCCTTTATTACTCGCTTAGGAGTCAAATAGGAGATCTCCCAAGCAAACAAGTAAAGAATGCTCTCTGAGCCATGATTTAGGAGCATAAAACGAGATTTTTCGGTTTTTTTACTACTATATTGCTCGCTTAGGAGAGTAATGGGATATTTTCTAAGCGAGCAGTTAAGTTTTGTATGAACTCCCTGATTGCTCATTTAGGAGATAAAAGGGCTTACTCGCCCCCGAGGACATCCCGTGTTAAAGGGAGTATACAAAATTACATGCTTATACACAGAAGCATAGGGAGCAATGGGGAGTGGTCGTATACTGCAAGGGAGTACTCACCGCGCAATCGTACGATTGCTCGATGAGAGCTCCTTTTACGAGTGTACGATTGCTCCCCATTGCTGCCTATTCTTTTGTGTATAAGCGTGTTATTTTGTATGCTCCCTTTAATATGGGATGTCCTAGGAGGGCGAGTAATCCCTTTGATCTCCTAAACAAGCAATCAGGGAATGCATACAGAGTACTCCCAGAATAATCTCTCACAAGCTTCCCAAAGAAACAATAAAAGAGGGTACACAGAACAAGATCCCTAATTTCTCCCAAATGAGTATAAAGGGAATACTCCTATTAATGTCATTCCGGAAACCTACTAACAGAGTAATAAAAAAACGTTCATATTCTTAAAAATACCCCCTCACAGGTTAAGTAGTGAGACTACATTAATATTAAACGTGCTTTTTAGAATAACTCGTTTACATACATATATATATATATTCACAAATTCATAAAAGATTGGCAAAATGTACATACACATACATGTGTATGTTTATAATTTACTAGTCCAGTGGGCCGAGGATGGCTCCCTTTGCAGAAGTAATTGCAAGTAGGATCAGTTCTTGACTATGGTGCCGTCACTCAGGTGCTTTAAGTTTACATAGAAGGTAATTAGGGTTTATGTCACCCGTTGTGGGTAGGTCTTGAGAAAGGATAATTGTTTTAAGATCGCAGAATCGAAAGCGATGACTGATGCAGCATTAATATAGAGTTTCCGATTCTCTGGACGATAGCCAACATAAGGATATCGACATTTTAAACCTCGTTTTCATATAGAAGTTGGACAATCTGAAAAATATTTTGCTTTAGTAAATAATACGCAATATGTTGATTAAATATTGCAATACGTACCGAAAGATGTATGTATTTAAATTTATGCCGTTAAATCCCTTTAAGATTTATTTTATACTAGTTTGTTTGTTTTTATTTGATAAATTATTCAAAATCACAAAACTTTCTTAACATTGAAGTATGTATTGCTCCCATATAAAGTAAAGATAATACTCCTGGATATATCACTTTAGGACACGATTGAGAGAATACAAAGGTTGCGCCGATCTCGGACCGCTATTCCTCTCTTAACGAATTTGACAGAATCGTTGTTTGCATAACGTCACACTGGTGCATCTTGTTTACATTTTCCTTGCTACATTTTTTCTTCTTCTTCCATTCTTGCTCACGTTTTGGCATTTCTCTCTCGCAATTGCACCAGTGTGACGTCACACAAAAGTTATTCTCAAAAATCCTCTCTGATCGGCGCAATCTTGTATTCTATCATTCTTGACTTTAGGAGGCATCGCTTTTTGCTCCCAAATGAGTTATAATGGAGTAAAAAAGCGAGAGATCTCTCTTATTGCTTCGAAGAAATGTCAAAAGGAGAAGTCTTTTGTTAGTAACTTAGAAAGATCTCTTTGATTGCTCCGAACTGAGTATTAATGGAGTACAAAACCGAAAAATCCCATTTATTATTTCAAATCATGTCTAATGGAGCATTATTTTTTTTTTTAGCTTTGGGAGACATCGCTCTTTGCTCCTAAGCGAACAATAATGGACACCAAAACTGATAAATCTCGTTTATGGCTCCGCGATCACGGCAAAGGGAGTACTCCTTTATGCATCAATTTGGGAGTTCTCTCTTCAGGTTCTAGTGGGCATGTACACAAACGTATGTACATACACAAACATATGTACATACATACAAATATATATACAACCATTCAAACATATGTACATATATGAAAACGTTGCTGTCCATAAGTACATACATATGCCCATCAGTACATCAACGAAGCCCCTTTGCTTCATCATAAATATATCCATACAAACATATGTACATATCGCACACCGTCTTCAAAAGAGTCACAACTCAAAATAATACGTTCGTCAGAAAATGCGAAAAACTATTTCGTAGCACATGCTAATCATATGGGCAAGGGCGACTTTACCTTAGGTTTTCTTAACAAATTATAACAAACATTTGCTCCAGCTTTTGCTGAAAGGTAAATAAAAGCTCTGTGTACATTTTTAGCGCATAATTTCAAAAATGACAAATTTTGAGTTGTGACTCTTTTGAAGACGGTGTGCGATATGTACGCATGCATCAGTTATACATATATTCAGTGTTGCCGCCGCCCAAAGAACTTTCTAACCAAGATTAGACGAAAAAGTTACCAAATGTAAGGAAAAATAACCAATTTTTTTATTAGATTAACAATTCAGGTCATCACAAATTCTTTTATACAGTACGTTTAGACAAATTTTACAAACCAAAGAAATCAATTTTTATTTGCATTTTTGAAAAGTAAATCCTTTTAAGGCTGAAAATAAATGAAATACATTCATATATAAGTATATATATATAAATACATATTTTAGAAAATCAGGCTTCCCGTATTAGGTGCATATGTATGTTAATATCTTCGTAAAGATTACCAGACTCTAAATGACGTTTTTAAATAAGTACATAGGTACACTATTTCCAACTTCTTTGTAAGAATCAATGAAATACCTAATCAGCGTGAACAACCACATTTTAAATAATTTATAATTAAGCTTAAGCAACTAAAAATTGGACTGTATTGAACTATATCGTCGCTCAGCGCGAAATACCTCATATACGCCAAACGCAGTACCATGTATACGATGGTAAATAAATTTTACAAAAGCGCGAAAACCCGATTTTTTCAAAACTGCGGAATGGTATTTCCCTTGAACTTGCTATAAGATTATCATTAATAATCTTAACTTAAATTAATAAAGTAAGCAGTAATGGAAAAATAATTACCAAATCCCTTTTTTATTGTACATACATGACGTGGTATTGGATTCCGCATATACGAGGTATTTATATATGTACTATCTGAGTATGTATTCATTTGAAGTAGTCTTTAGCCGACCATGTATATTATGTATTCTGTATATTATAAAACAAATACATACATATGTAAGTAATATTAATACAATGGTTTCAAATATTCTCACTTGGTTTCACTTCTGGGGCTGCCACTGCTGCTGCTACTCTCCTCAACCTCGACAGGTGAGCCCGTATAAATTAACTTGAAACACCAATTTTGCGCGGAATTCTAATAATTTTTCGCGGCTTTTTAATGACTCTCGTATTATTCAAATGTCATTTCAGGTACATACTATGTAGGTGTGTGCAAAGAACATAGAAATGGTGTAACTGCGGTGCCGTTTCAAAAACTTGGCGATTAATTCACCGCGATCTATTAAAGACACGAACCGATAATAGTTGCACCCTCGAACTTTTACATGTTCTTTTGCATATGTAAACACATGATTATTATCGGAATAAGTCGAATCTTGAGTTGCCATTTTAGTAGTAATAACTTTAGTTAAATAACTATATTGAGCAGAATAAATGTATTTGTTTATCCTATTTTTCAAAGATTTAATTATTGTATGTACATATACAAAAATTAGAAACTACAGTAAATGTTAAAAATAACCAAAATGGGAAAGATGTTAACAACTTCACAGGCAAGAAAAAAATAACTAAAATTGGTTAAAAGTAACCAAAACGGCAACACTGCATATATTGCTTAGTAGCGGCAGAGCTGAAATGCGCAATGTGTTCGTACCCAATTTGCCAAACGACGTCGTAACGCAACGACGAACTTGCAGCCAAATGAACTTTTCTCTCAAAGTTTACACTGCTGGCAAATGTAAATAAGGATAACAATTTAAACACTAATTAATCCTACTAAAGTAAAATCTGTGGAAAATTAACAATAAAATACTTTTTTTCGCAAAATCTATAAAGGACCCTTTTATTTCTCAAACAAACCTGGGTAATAGTTGTTCGTCGCCACGCTGTAAAGTAAAAGTACAGTTTTCTACCAAATTAAAAAAAAACCTTATTCCCACAAATATTATTTTTTATTAATAAGGCCAATAGAGTGAACTTTACCTTTATAAAAAAACATTTTATATGAAAAATATTACGAATACTGAAAAAAAGATGTAGGTGGCTTAATTTTCTGAGCACAAGTGTACATTGTGGATTCCATATTCTGTCATGATAGAAAATTGTCATAAGAAAAACGGTTAGTATCCAAATGAATGACTTTTATTTATGCCTAGATATATAAAAATTTGGGCGTGGAACTTGTCCAACCTAGACCGAAGGTTCCTCAAAAAACTTGTAGGTTCGAAGAAACGGATTCGTTTCGAGTTCACCCAACCGACTAACGACGTAAGTTAACGACGTCGTTTAGAGTTCACCAAACCGGCTTCACCAGAGCGACGTCGTAACGGCTTCACAAAAGCGACATCGTAACGACGTCGTTTAGAGTTCACCCAAACGACTTCACCAGAGCGACGTCGTAACGACGTCGTTTCGAGTTCACCAAAACGACTTCACCAGAGCGACGTCGTAACGCCGTCGTTTCGAGTTCACCTAAACGACTTCACCAGGGCGCCATCGTAACGGCTTCACCAAAGCGACGTCGTAACGACGTCGTTTCGAGTTCACCAAAACGACTTCGCCAGAGCGACGTCGTAACGACGTCGTCTTCGCCCTGTGGCAAATTGGGTTCATACATACATATATATGTATACATATATATATGTATACATACATACGTGAATTCAAACATACATAGATACTTATGTAGGTACTCGTACCCGTCATGCGTCGCTTTATTCCTTTTTTCCCCTTCCCTATATTACCTTTATCTTCCTTTTCACTCATGTAACGTTTTCAGTTTTAAAAATTTCACTCTNAATTCAAACATACATAGATACTTATGTAGGTACTCGTACCCGTCATGCGTCGCTTTATTCCTTTTTTCCCCTTCCCTATATTACCTTTATCTTCCTTTTCACTCATGTAACGTTTTCAGTTTTAAAAATTTCACTCTCCATTTTTGCGATACCGCCGCCTAAGAAGTTTTACATCAAAAAGGATTATTGAAATCGGTTCACGTGGTCCAGAGTTATGCGGTAGCATACATTAAAAAAAAAATATTCCGACGAATTGATAACCTCCCCCTTTTTTGAAGTCGGTTAAAAATGTTTGAGTTCTTTGATAATTTTATGTAAATAAAGTGCAATTTATGAAACTTTAAAAAGTTTATTTATTTATTACATACTGTACATAAAACTTGCATAAATGTATTTTAAAGAGCATTTTATCTGAAGCGAATTTTCGGAAGTATAAAGCCCTCCCAAAATATATTCCTGGGCGCGCCCCTGTGTATGGCACTTATATGAATGCACATAATTATAGAAACTAGACAATGAACTAAAAACACTTTACAAACTGTTAAAATTTGCAGTTTTAGATATTTGAACATTCAAACATTATCTTGCAAATTTTTTCTGAAAACGGATTTTCTGCTTAATTTTTGAATTCTTTAACCTAGATCCAATAGTTTATGGAGAAGTATGTATTTTCCCGTGCATACAAATATATGCTTTTCCACAGCATTCCGAAATTTGTAATTTTATCAACCCCTAACTTTTGGCTTTCCTTTTCTACCGTGACCGTCTCAGAGAGAATACACTGTCGGAACTTATCGGAGCTCGAATTATGTTGCGGAACCTAATTGATTACTTGACCATTTTCCATTTGCTTGCGCGCAATAGAATGGAACTTTTCTAAGTATTAATCGAAATAGAATTGCTAGATAGGTTTAAAAAGAGCTAAAAAAAGAGCTGGGAGCTAAAGCCCATTTTTCGGAGATAAATAGAAAAATAAAGAGATAAATCTAGCTCCAAAATGGCTACACTGATCCTTTGTTGCGATGCTAGTTCCCAGAAAAAAATCTGGGGCAGAAGCAAATGCAACATGAGGGGAGATCGGCTTTAAGAGTATACGCTGCCAAGCATGCTGAGTATCTTGAATGTGGGCACTAAGCCAACATTTGTTACGCCCAGAAGACAGGAAGTGATTTATCTAACTCTCGATTAGGGTGGTCAGTCCTAAAATGTAGAATCCTGAGTGAAGATTCGCTCTCGGACCACAGATACATCGAGTTTCAACTTGACGAGGACGCTATTTGCTCTGCGTCAATTCGAAACGGTCTGGCCGTGTTTTAGGGAGGAGCTTGGTAACCAGACCACGACGCCACCCTGTGATACGATCTACTCAAGCCATTAATGAGGCGGTGGTTAATTTAACCGCTGCCCTACGTGTCATTTTCGATAAGGTTGTCCGTCTCGTCCATCTATTAGCCGTACGCCTATTCCCTGGTGGAACAAGGAGCTTCATAAGTTTAGGAGTGAGTCGAGAAAACTTCTAATTTTAAGATGGACTGGGAACGTTATCGCTGCACACAAAGAGAGTATAAGAGGCTAATTGGCTCTGCGAAGATGGTTTCTTTTGAAGAACTCTGCATCGGGATTGAAACCTTGGGTCAAACGGCTAGGCAGGTTAAAGTTCTGAAAAAGGACCAAACCAAAGAGCTGGGTTCAGTCAAGAGGCCTTATGGTTCCTTAACGGAGACTAGGGTTGAGATCCTCTCTGTTCTTCTAAAAACTCACTTTCCTGGAAATCAGGTGATAGTTACGCCTTCCTCTCCCTGGACTGGATAGGGAAGGAATGCGAGAACCACTGTGTCAAGGTACAACTGGTTTGTTGTTAGAACTGTGGCGAATAAAAGATGTCATAAGATATGCTATTGTGTCTTTTGACAGTTTCAAACCGCCCAGTCCGGAGGGCATCCTACCTATTGTACTTAAAGAAGGTGTTGGGCGGGCTCTTGTTGGCGATCTTTAAAAAGATTTTCACAGCGTCGCTTATACTTGCTTACGTGCTACAACCTTGGAGGCAGGTTGATATCGTCATTATACCTAAGGTTGGTAAAGATGACTATACTAGCCACAGAAGCTACAGGCCTATTAGCATGACATACTTCATGCTAAAATGTCTGTTGTTAGAGTTGCTCATCCGAAGGGAAGCGCTGTCATCACATCCTCTGTCTTTGCATCAATATGCCTATCAGGCGGGGAAATCCTGAGAGATGGCTTTGCAAAATCTGGCTGCCAGAATTGGTAATGCCATCAATAGGAAAGAATTTGCCTTAGGCATTTTTGTAGATATTGAGGGTGCTTTTTACAATGCCACCTTTGATAGCATGTGCAATTCTGCTCTACGACATGGATCAGATTCTCTACTGGTGAATTGAATTCGTTCAATGCTGGTGCAGCGGGTCATCAGTATTCAGGCAGAAGGAGGTCAATATGTCACGTGCGGAGTGCTTTCCCCTTTGCTCAATGCTAATGCTTTCCCCTTTGATCAATGCTTGACTTTGATATCTACAGTCAAGCCTATGCGGACGATGTAGCCTATCTAGTCACGGGCCCATCTCTGCCGGCTGAATATGATTGACACTTAGTGTAATGTAAATGGGCTCACCGCTAACCCAACCAAAACTAGTGTTGTGCTCTTCACTAGAAGGAGAAGGTTGGATGGTCTCATTCCCCTTAAAGGAATCTCAACTCAGACTTCTCCCGAAGTGAAGTATCTAGGAGTAATTATGGATACAAAACTATCGTGGGAATCTCACGTGAAACACAAGACTAGCAGCATTTTGGCAATGCAAACAGGTATTTGGAAAAGAGTGGGGCTGTCACTAAAGGGAATCCTCTGGATTTATACCTCTATGAGCAGACGCATATTCAGCGTTGTATGGTGGAGCAGACTCTTAATCAATAGCGTGGGAGGTCTGGTGGGCAGTGAGCGGACTTAAAAAAATTCTGTGTGGTAGAATCTGGAAAAAAATGTGGTAGATTAAAAAAAATGTGGTAGATCTCAGGTTTTAGATCAGCGATCGGCATTCTAACACATTCAAATGATTTATTAAGTGAAACTGTGAGCTTTAAATGCACTGCTCAGCTGCCGCTCTTCGTATACGTGTGAAACACACATGTGCTCAGAGAGGATGCCGACCACTGTTTTAGATCAAACCTTGTATAAAAATTAAACAAATTCTGCAAGATTTCACCTAAATTGCAAACTTTTTAATTAGACTCTAAAAAAATTATTTTATTATAATAAAGTGCAAGATTTAAGTTGCTAAAAATTGCGTTGAGTTTTGGCACTTTTCTTCCTTGACAGTTTAAGCAGTTTTTTTCCATATCAAGATATTTTTCGAACATATTTTAGGAGATTTTTGCAACCTTGCGGAGTGCTGCCAGCTTTTCATTTTATCACATCACAATGTACAGAACAAATGTGGCACGTTCCAGAAACTGCTACTTGAGATTTACCGATTTTGACAATTCTCTAGTAAAAGTAAACAACGCTCAGAAACTTTAGATGCACTTAAATTTGCTAATATTTTCACAAAAATCGCCGTTTTTGACATTTTCGCTATAAATTCTTTTTAAAAATCATATATTTTGCAATTTAACACAATAAAACTACGTTTCCTATCAAAAAATTGGTTATTGAGAACATTTACTATTTTACTGTTTATTTTATCCTCCCATTCGTTTGTTTACTTTTACTTGAGCAATTTCATCGCCGCCGAAAATGCGGAATCTTTTATTCTTGTTACCATATAGTGTTTAGTGTTGGACAATTTTTGCTCTTAAAATTAAGAAAATTATGTCGAGCAAAAAAAAACTACTCGAAGACGCGAATATGTGGTAGATTTCTGACCTTGAGTGGTAGATGTGGTAGATGCTCAAAAAAGTGGCAGAACCCCCACCTCACTGGTGGGGAGGCCTACAGGCTAAAAAGAAACGGATGTTGGTATAACATCGAGTGGGGTGAGACGGAAATGGCTGGCGGAAGAGATCTGAGCATTTGTGTCTTTTCAATGCCACGGGATAGTACGCCACCATTGCCTTTGTTGAAGAGCTTCTATAATGCTGAGTTCACTGAGGCTGAATGTTGTTTTAATACCAGCACGGAGCCCGGACTCTCACGATGTCTTATCTTTACTGATGGCTCCAAAACTGTCTCTGGGTCAGGCTCGGGGTCCTCATAGAAGTTAATGGGAATAAGCTTCACTTTTCTCTCGGGGAGTATGCTTCGGTCTTCCAGGCTGAGGTATTTGCAATCCTCAAGGCCATGGACTACGTGGTGGAAAATAGGTGGAGGAGGAGGAGTTTACCTGCTGCAGTGACAACGAAGCTGTACTTAAGGCATCAGCCAGACGTCTAACTACCTTCAAACTAGTTCGGCAGTGGAAGTCTCGACTAAATTATGTTGGCAAACATAACAAGCGTTTTTACTTCTGAGTGCCAGGTCACTCGGGAGTACCTGGTAGTGAGACATCTGACCATTTGGCCAGAACTGGCTCAGACCAGGTATGGCACCCACCTTCGGCCATCGAAGCCACCATCATAAACTGGGTGAATACTTCGCTCAGAATACTTCCGCAGAAGGTCGATCTAGTTTCTTGCTCTCACTGAGCAGACGGGACCGCAGCTAACTTGTTGGACTGCTAACTGGTCACATCACGCGGCACAAACACCTGACTGTGATAGACGTACATGACAACTCCATTTGCAAATCCTGCTTTGAAGAGGATGAGGCGGTGGAACACTTTTTGTGCTTTTGCCCCGCTTTTGCAGGAATTAGGTATGAGACATTTGGCCGCAATGTGTTGCGAGACGAAGACCTAAGCTCTTTAAACCCCTTCAATCTGCATAGGTTTATCTGTAAATCAAGCAGATTTAAAACATACTAAAATGGACATGAAAAAAGTACAATGGACGGCATGTAGTCCGAGTTTTGTTTTCTGCGAGCGTTTTGTGCCTGGTTCCAACAAAAAAAGTTCAAAAGGAGGTACTTTTAAACAACTTTTTGATGTGTATACATCTTTGGTTTCGGTAGGGTAAAATTTGCGAAGCTGTAACTCATAGCCCAGCAGAAAATTTCGAAGGGTAGAAAAAATTTTAATTTCATTAGAAGCACCCTGTGTTTACTTGCTTTTGCAAATGGTTGCAGACATTTAGGCATATGCAGAGTAAGAGGAAATGCAGTGCAAACGATAATTAATACCTATATGTATGCATACTTAGGTTTGTATGTACATACATATGTATGAACTCATTTGTTGCTAGTGGTTTCGATATTCGTAGCATGGTTTTAGGCATATGGTTAGTAGTCTATTGATAGCAAAGAAAAAAGATAGAAAGCAAGACGAAAATTTTCAAAATTTTGAAATCATTTTATCTGGGTCCATTGATAATTGATGAGCATACATGTACATATGTATGTATGGATGATATAACTGCTCTGATCCAATACTTTCGTGTTAAAAGTGAGAGTAGAAAGTGAGTAACAGCAAAAAGTACGGAAATAAAGAAAGCATCGGGTAAAATCTTTCAACTTCATTCTCTACACAACTCTCCAAAAACCGCTCTCAATTACAGGGTTTTGGAGTACGGGATCATTTTTCCTGTAACCTCCTGCAAGTTCCTGTAAAAACCTGTTAGTTAATTGAGTACTGGATCAGAGCTAATACAAGATTGCAAGAGAAGACGAGAGTAAGAGGAAATGCCGAACAAATAAATTTAGCTTCCCATTTTGCAAACATATATGCATTCATGACGTTAACGTAAACGTATCGACAGATGAAAAAGAACCACAGAATATATTCCTAAAAGTAAGGCTAAATTTAGAAATATATACAAATAGAAATGCTCAAACTACAAGCTCAAAAACACAAATATTGATGTGGCATTTCAAGATATTTTAATGCCCTTGAGTCAAAAGTATATATAGGTATCTTATTTTATAAATCATACCGATAATTTCATGTATTGAAGATCAAAAATGAAAATGAAATTTATTTTTAATTTCTAACCTAACCTACATGTACATGGGTGTAACTGAATCGCCTACTAATACTTTTACATATAAATTATTATCCTAATTTTCGAGCTTAACCTCTTACTTTATTTTAAACATTTGCAGTTTTAAATATCGTAATACGTCATTTCTAAGCATTTTGAGTTAAAATTTTCATAAAAATAATTTTGCCCGCCTAAATCGGTCAAATACCCCCATGTGCATGGGGCAGATTTGCCGCTGGCGTATGTATGTGCCCCTTAAATAGAATGGAATGTTTTATTTGCAAACAGATAAGTTAATAATATTAACTAAATATCGTTCTAATCTCATAATTTTACACAAAGGCAGAAACATGGTTCGTAATTACAAAAGGAAGACGAATCGAAGTGATTTGGACGAGGAAAAAATTAAACTTGCTATGCAGGATTTTCTTTCTAAGCGATTTAGCATAAGTGAGTCCGCGCGAACTTATGGCTTAAACCGCACCACATTACGTGATCGAAAAGCAAAGATGCGCAAATGAAAATGTAATATTTTCATCAAAATACGTTTCAAATCAAGTACGTATTTACAAAATACCAAGAAGGAGAAATAGCAGAATGCTTTAGGGAGTGCTCTAACCTGCAACATGGATTCACGTACACCATTGAACGAAAAATCGTTTTTGAACATGCTGAAATTAATAATATGAAAACTCTTGTATCTTGGCTAAATAATAAAACAGCAGGTATTGATTGGATGCAAGGCTTCATGAAGCGAAACAAAAGCTTAAGTTTAAGAAAACTAGAAAATACTAGTCTTTCGCGTTTAACGGGTTTTAACAAAATGACAGTAATGTAATTTTTTGACAATGTCCAAATTTAATATAACAAATTTTCATTTATTTCTGCTGACATTTATAATCTGGATGAAACTGGCATAACTACTGTACTGGCTTCACCAAAGGTATATTTACAGCGTTTTTTTGATCACATTTATTTTTTATGTCGTGGTCAGGTGATTTCAACGAAGGAAAAACGCACTGTATCTCAGGGGGCTTCCGCAGAAAGAGGTTCGCTTGTTTCAATGGTGGGCATTGTAAACGCCGCTGGAAATGCTCTTCCACCGGTTTATGTTTTTCATCGCCTGAATTATAAAGACCACTTTGTAAATGGGGTCCTAGCGGCTGCAAAGGCATTGCAGGCAAAAGTGGATGGATGTCTACTGAAGGCTTCTACGATGTTTTGGGACATATCAAAAACAACACAAGGTGCTCCAAAAAGAAGCCGATTCTGCTTTTTTAGACAACCACATCTCACATTGTAGCCTGGCGGCAATTCTGTTTTGCAGAGGTAATGGCATCCATATGGTTACCTTTCCCCTCACACTTCGCACAAGTAGCAGCTTTTGGACGTATCAGTGTTTGGACCATTTAAAAAATACTTGACCATTTCACTCAATGATTTTCTTTTGTCCGCACGATAACAATCTACGACATACCACATCTTTCAAAAGCTCCTTTTAAAAAGGATTTGTTTCCGAAAACATTTGCAAAGGATTCGCAACAACAGGGTTACACCCATTTACCAGACAAGTTTTTCAAGAGTCAGACTTCATACATATAGCTGTCGAACATCAAACAGTTGACACCGACGATGCATCGCAAATGATCGTAGAGCAAAGAAACATTTCAGCTGAACCTAATACTTCTTACACGCCTTCAGTTACACCGCCACTTCACAGAACTCCAGAACAAGTTCGGCCTCTTTCTAGGAAGAGGCATCTAAAATTTCTGACATCTACACCGGTAAAAGAAGAGAAGGAAAAGACTGTACCAAAAAAAAGTATAACCCAGAAAATTTGCCAAGAGAAAGACAGTTTCCAAAAAGTTTATCGCCTCGGATGAAACATCAGGCGAATCCTTGGTAATAAGTTTTGCAGACACGGATAACTGGATCTTTCGTAGGTACTGATAAATTGGATTTAAATGATTATGTTCTGGTGCGATTTGAGGGTCAAGTCGAGCAATTTTTTATTGGCCGCATAATACGCGAACTCGAGAACTCATTCGAAATCGAATTTTTGCGAAAAAAACCAAATCATGGGTTTTTATAGAGCTGGCTTCCAAAGTTATTTCATCCGCCTGGAACTTCACGAGCAGCTGCAACCTTTATATTTTACACAGATTTAAAAAGAATTAATGTGAAGTAGAACTGATGTTAGCATCATAGGATTAACCTTCTAATTTTTGTTAAAGATGAACTTTTGTAATTTTGTTTTGTTCCTTATAAACATAATAAATTTGAACTAAATTTAATATTAAAGTTTCTTATTTTCCGTTTTTTTTTTGGTCTTGGCGTTTGCACCCCCATCTCGACGGCGGCTCTACACTGAGAAAAGAGTTTAGTTACATCAACTAAATATGTTTTTCTCAACACATGATTTGGTTATAGTTACATTATTTGTTTATAGTTACCCAATCATGTGTTGAGAGGAATATATTTGGCTGACTTTTTTCTGAGTGTACCCCATGGGTGGGGCAGTTTCACCATTTTGGATCGGTTCAAAAATCATTAAAAAACTTATAAAAATTCCAAAATAAATTACTGTAGGAAGATGAATATAAGATGGTGTACTTTTCGAGATGCCAAATTAAACAAATGAATTCATCGGTTTACTTTCCGCAGAAATTTCAAAAAAAAATGGCGAATGCTTCCCCTCCTACCCTACATATCGCTAGCTAAGAGTGAAAGGTTGCTGTTAAGCATGGTGGAATAATACCAGTAGTGCGATTCACTAACTTTTAACAATGAGACTTATCGAGTTGTAAGCTAACAATTTTTGTTGTTTGCAGCAACGATTGTGCGATTCACTAACTGTGCTGCCGCTATTGGACACAAATCCATTGCATATGCCATTTTATGTGGAAGAAAATGCGCAACATAAAAAACATTATAAAAAATCAACGCCAACTTTTAGCGAATTGAAACTTGCACTTTATTAGACTAAAATTGAATGGGCTACAAAACTGCATACCCGAAAATCTTATAAAGGTTCTCAATAAAAAGTTAGAAAGCTTGGAGGAAATATTTTTAAGTTTGATTCATTTTTGTGAATTTTATGCAAGCTTTGAAACTTTTATTATGTGGTTTCTGTTGAAATATAGTAGATGGAAGTACTAAAAATAAAATTATTTAAATTAATAAATAAATACACATAAGTAGCAAACACCATAATTTGGAATTTTGTTGCCATATTTTACCCGCAGCTGTAAATAAAAAGTTTACAAAAACATTTAACATGAAAATGAATGTTAATATTAAAAAAAAAATCACTGTATGCACATTTTGTACATATTTATTTTGAGGACTGATTTTATTATGCTAGTAATAAAGACATTTTTAAATATTAACATACATATATGATATTTATATTTTTAATAAACGATGTACACGTATTAAATTGAAAACTTTAATTATTCAATTCCTTTAAATTCAAGGCATATTCAGTTCCTGTAAGATTAAAAAATAGCTTTATAACCTTTTAACTTCCGTTTTTCTATATTTGTTTACACCCTATTGGAAAATTACAACCGGAACACATAGTTATATACAAGTTGTAACAAACTGTTTTGTTTGTTATTTAATTTGTATTACTTGTTTTAATAGTGTATTCTGCACCTAAAACCGTATAAACTCTAGTTTTAAACCTTGTGCAACATTTAAACAAAATTCAACAAACTTTCGTAAAACTTCAAGTTTTTTATCAGAATAATAAAAAAATTATGTATGCAGTTAGGTAGCCCATTAAATTTTAGTACAATAAAGTGCAAGTTTGATGTTTCTGAAAAACCCTTTGATTTTTGATATTTTTTTTCTATCGGTGCTGTGCATTTTTATGTTTTATTAACAACGCCAATCTGGACGTCGTCAAATTACGGCCTTCGTTATCGTTAGCGACAACAGCTGATTTGGCGCTAACGAATATTGTTACGTTTACTGAATAGCTAAATTGTTAAAATTGTCGTTTAGCTGACTTAACAATAACAAGAGTTGTTAAAATCGCGTAGTGAATCGCACCACAGGTACAGTAATAAGAGCGAGTAGGAAGATTTGACACTACCTTATTGGAAGTGTTCGCCCCTTAGATTTTTTTAATGGGTAAAGGCCAGAAACATTAAAAAGAATTACGCTTTTTGACTACAGAAGGGGTAATAATTTGAAGTTTTTTATTTAATATATATACATACTTAATATTAAAAATTACTTTTGAAGTATCCCTATTTGAAATATAAAAGAACCGTTTAAATTAACTAAATTTAAGCATAATTTATTATTTTTTATTCACCAAACAATTTTGTGGATTACGCTTGTATTTAGTATTGAAAGACAAACACTAACAATAAGAAGGAGCTTTAAGGATTTACAGCCAATGTCATAAATAGTAATAAGAAACTTAATAAAGATATTGACGCTAATAAGAGTAATGTGATGTACTAAATCCAAGGAATAGTTCACACAAAGAGAAGCAATCAAGAACGTAGATACTGAAGACCACCCAGATTGAGAAGTGTCTATATCATTCTAGATGAAAGGTCCAACTACGGTTTGAAAACACCATGTTAATGCCGCACAAGCTGGTATTTTTAAGCAGAAAAATATGTTAAAGTGGTGAAATTAGTAAACAAGATTTTTTTCAAATAATACTTCATGGACTCACCGACAAATGCGTTCAAAAATCTTAATAAAAATAGCCAATGCAGTAACCAATTAAAAGTGACAGTTAATGCGGTACAACTCGATGTCTTGAGGCAAAAACACTTTTCAAATCGCGAAATTAGTAAAAAAGATTTTGCACAAAGAATACTTCCAAGGACTCACCGGCGGATGCATAGACAAATCTTGATAATTTTATGAAGAGATGAAATTAGATAATTGCAGTCAGAAACGTGAATACAAAAACGCAACACGTGATATTAATGGCAGCCGGATTTTTCCGTACGGTACGGATTTTCAGGTATGAAAATGGTTGTAGAGATTCAACGGACGGATTTTTAGCTTTCCGTCAAGATGCACGTATTTTTCGAGTGTTTTCGCAAATTGTAAAAATTTGCCTGTTTTACACATATCTTATAGGTTTCTTATAGCTCCTGAACCCTTAATTTTTTTATTAAAAAAATTAGCTATTTTCGTACTTGAGGGACTTATGTATTAACAGCTTGACGATTTTACAAATCAACATGAGAAGAGGATTTATAGGCCTTTAAAATTACGTATAACAGACTATTGGTAGAATTCGATTATTGGCAGTTTTTGTCGCGTAAAATTAAAAAAACCCTAACTTTCGTTCTAACTTTAACCATCGCTCTAAACATTAGGGTCGACAACCCACCTGAAAAGTTTTGTTACATGTACATAAACTAGAACACACTGCTTGTTAAAAAGCTCTAGTCAGAAAAATAATAAGTTTATCTGTGAAGCAATCAACAAATAGGACTAAATAGTGGAAATATGTGTTTCTTTATTTTATGTTATTAACAGTACCGATTTCGTGCGGATTTTTCACCCCCCACTTTTCGTCTTTGTACGGATTTTAGACTCTGGCAGCCCTGATTAATGGTTATAAGGTTTAAATAAATAAATTAAAATATGGGAAGTTTATAAAGATTAATCGATTATACCGTTTGCTTTTCAAGCGCTTATTTAAATAATTTATACGGAAATGCATCCTGCACTTAAAAAATAGCTTTTTCACATTTATTGGAAGGTCTATTTCATGGCTGTGGGGTAATAACTTTTCGGAGAAGTTGGTGGTGCCAGAAATGACTTCGCCATTAAACATTTGAAATATCCAACCTATTCAGCCTAACCTACTCCGCTGGTGAATGGAACAAACGGACGCCTTCGTAAGTCCATGTTTTTGTGCAAATTACACAGCTTGGCCTAGGCATTATTAATTTTTTAATCACAAATAAATTATATAGTATTTAAAATCGGACAATAACCACGCCCACGCACGGTAATTTGGAGAAATATGAAATCTTCGATAAATCAATAAATATTAAAGCTACTTTATTCAAAATTGATGCTTGCAACAATTCTTTACCAAGAAATACGTTTATGATAAAATTTTGGATAATGGGCGTGACACCACCCACTTATGATCACATATATGTATCTCGGTAACCGTTCTACCAATTTGTACCAAGCTCGGT
The DNA here is from genome assembly GCF_001687245.7 of Rhagoletis zephyria. Lineage (NCBI taxonomy): Eukaryota > Metazoa > Arthropoda > Insecta > Diptera > Tephritidae > Rhagoletis > Rhagoletis zephyria. Next base: position 174,380 of record NW_016157287.1, read on the forward strand.
ATGGTTACTGTGCTTGCCACATATAAGCAAAGCTTTGAAAATTATTGAAATCGGACTAAAATGGAGGCCGCTTTTCTTATAACGGTAAGTTTCAGAAATGCTTGAATCTTCAATATTTCGAAATTTAAGGACGCTAATTTACTCAAAATTGGTACACCCCGGCTTATCATGTAGGGGTAGCTTTCGGAAAGGTGAATATCATGTATTTAATACTTGCGCCGGGTATTTAATGTTCGGCTCCGCCCGAACTTAGAATTTCTTACTTGTTTCTGAAAAGTTTTATTTTGATGTACTGGAACTTGTTGATTGACTGGTGCTTCGCTGGTACTTCGGCAAAGCAAATCAAAGCTGTTGACCGGATTCGGACGCAAAGATTTTGAACTGGAACTTCTCAAGGAGTTCGGTGAGTTCGGAGATGTTTGCGTTAAAGCAAGGTAACATCTACGTGTATTTTGATGTTATTTTTGGTCTCTAAAGCGTCAACAAGCTGTTCAGATTTTTTTTAAAGATCAAAGACAAGACGGACGTATTAAAAACTGATTTTCAATAGATTATTTTGTATGAAAAAAGGTTTAACATGCAAATAGATTTTGACAATTCAAAATTTTTATTAAAATAAATATAAAAGATTGGACTATTTAGAGGCCAAATAATTTGAAAAAAGAAACAAATCAGCTGCTCTACTGCTACTACCTGTTCAATATTTAACACCAAAATTGTGCATTCGCATAAAATAAACAGAAAGTTAGGGATGAAAGAATGATAAAATTAAAAAGAAGAAGTTTTAAGACATGGTAGCATTTTAGCTTACGGTAGTAGATGTAGGTGAAATTTAGCTTGGCAAAAATAGTGCATTCTCTTCCACAAATGTGGTACCGTCCGAGCACTGGCTATTAAGAGTAAGACTTCGTTGCTACGCACACAAGCGCATGTGTGTGATAGTGTGAGTTCGCCCATCTCTGTTTTAAATTGATATTTGTTTAGCGTTTTTCTCGTTTAGATATGCTTTCATTCTGCAGCTCACAGATGCGTCCTTATAGTTTGGTAATACAAAACAAAAATTTTTATTAAAAGTTTAACATCTTCGGACCTTCTGGAATCTAACCAATCTCTAAGCATCTAATCATCTCTGTTCACAGTATCCAAGACCATTCCCCAATTGATTTCTAACCTTGGACTACAAGTTGAGACACACTTGAGAAAAACCATTTTTCTCAACATGGCAGCAAAAATACAAAAATATTCAAGTGGCAGCGTGGCAAAGCATATGCATTCGAAGAATACAATCGAGGCGTAAATGCATGAAAAGTGAAAAGGAATCGAATTGGAAACAATCGCCCTCATTGCGAGAGCCGTGTCGAATGCAAGTCGTTTTTCGAGAGTCGAATCGTATCTTAAGTTTCACGCCATTGCCTAAAATTTCCACTCGACTAGTGTATTAAAGTGGGAAAACTTGGCAGCACTGTATAGTTTACGACGATTTTCGTCGTTTACTTATTTCAGCACGGCTGTATACAATGCCAATATTGTCGAGTCGTACAATTGAGCCTAATTTACGACTTACGCAATGAGGCTGAATATCAAGTGAAAAGCTACATAAGAAAGACTTTAAAATAAAAGTGCAGTAAATAAATTTTTAAACGATTGGAACTGTAAATTAATCAAGTAACTTTTAAGCAAAAAACATAACCGACGTCAATTCTCGTATAAAAATTTAGGAGTTCCGTTAATTTTATCATGATGCAATGATAAGAGTCCCCCTGTACTCTGGCCCAAAAACAATTTTTCGTACAAACGTTGCAGCACTTTCTTTATTACAAAGAACATAGAATATCAGGGAGCCATAAACATAACCAACATCCTTATTTTCTATGATTTTGGGTTCTGTTTTATTCTGTCAAACTGGTACTCTCGCACTATTGCAGTCTATCATTCTTGCTTAATTTTTTAAGGTTTTTATTTTTTTAGGTTTGTCATTTTTATGCAAAGGTAAACTTTGAAATAGCTTGGACTTACCACTGATTTGTGGCAATTTTTTGTTCGGCGCATTTTCTTCCATACAAAGTATGTTCGACAATTTATATGTATGGAGAAAATGAACAACACCTTACACAAAAAAACACTTACCAAAGGTCTTAGTTAGGTACTTAAAATTTGCACTTTGAAATGAAGTATAGCCGTTCATTCAACCGAATACACACAATGTTTCTAAGAAATATATTCTAAAATCTCAAAATTTTGATGAAACTTTTTCGAACTTAGCTAACTAACTTTTTTACAAAGATTGAAGCTTTGAGCTACACATTCATAAAAAAATAACAAACATTAAATAATTCTACAGCTTATACTTTTCATATCCATGAATTTTTTAGGGAATTAGTATCTCTTTTTATAATTTCACTAAAATAAAGTCGGTACCGTTTGATAAAAAAAAACAACAAACTTAAAAAAATAAAAACCTTAAAAAAATTAAGCAAGAATGATAGACTGTAATACAGCGGGAGTACCAGTTTGACAGAATAAAACAGAACCCAAAATCATAGAAAATAAGGATGTTGGTTATGTTTATGGCTCCCTTATATTCTATGTTCTTTGTAATAAAGAAAGTGCTGCAACGTTTGTACGAAAAATTGTTTTTAGGCCAGAGTACAGGGAGACTCTTATCATTGCATCATGATAACATTAACGGAACTCCTAAATTTTTATACGAGAATTGACGTCGGTTATGTTTTTTGCTTAAAAGTTACTTGATTAATTTACAGTTTCAATCGTTTAAAAAGTTATTTACTGCACTTTTATTTTAAAGTCTTTCTTATGTAGCTTTTCACTTGATATTCAGCCTCATTGCGTAAGTCGTAAATTAGGCTCAATTGTACGACTCGACAATATTGGCATTGTATACAGCCGTGCTGAAATAAGTAAACGACGAAAATCGTCGTAAACTATACAGTGCTGCCAAGTTTTCCCACTTTAATACACTAGTCGAGTGGAAATTTTAGGCAATGGCGTGAAACTTAAGATACGATTCGACTCTCGAAAAACGACTTGCATTCGACACGGCTCTCGCAATGAGGGCGATTGTTTCCAATTCGATTCCTTTTCACTTTTCATGCATTTACGCCTCGATTGTATTCTTCGAATGCATATACTTTGCCACGCTGCCACTTGAATATTTTTGTATTTTTGCTGCCATGTTGAGAAAAATGGTTTTTCTCAAGTGTGTCTCAACTTGTAGTCCAAGGTTAGAAATCAATTGGGGAATGGTCTTGGATACTGTGAACAGAGATGATTAGATGCTTAGAGATTGGTTAGATTCCAGAAGGTCCGAAGATGTTAAACTTTTAATAAAAATTTTTGTTTTGTATTACCAAACTATAAGGACGCATCTGTGAGCTGCAGAATGAAAGCATATCTAAACGAGAAAAACGCTAAACAAATATCAATTTAAAACAGAGATGGGCGAACTCACACTATCACACACATGCGCTTGTGTGCGTAGCAGCGAAGTCTTACTCAATAGCCAGTGCTCGGACGGTACCACATTTGTGGAAGAGATTGCAATTTTTTTGCCAAACTACATTTCTACTACATCTACTACCGTAAGCTAAAAAACTACCATGTCTTAAAACTTCTTCTTTTTAATTTTATCATTCTTTCATCCCTAACTTTCTGTTTATTTTATGCGAATGCACAATTTTGGTGTTAAATATTGAACAGGTAGTAGCAGTAGAGCAGCTGATTTGTTTCTTTTTTCTAATTATTTGGCCTCTAAATAGTCCAATCTTTTATATTTATTTTAATAAAAATTTTAAATTGTCAAAATCTATTTGCATGTTAAACCTTTTTTCATACAAAATAATCTATTGAAAATCAGTTTTTGGTACGTCCGTCTTGTCTTTGATCTTTAAAAAAAATCTGAACAGCTTGTTGGCGCTTTAGAGACCAGAAATAACATCAAAATACAAGTAGATGTTGCCTTGCTTTAACGCAAACATCTCCGAACTCACCGAACTCCTTGAGAAGTTCCAGTTCAAAATCTTTGCGTCCGAATCCGGTCAACAGCTTTGATTTGCTTTGCCGAAGTACCAGCGAAGCACCAGTCAATCAACAAGTTCCAGTACATCAAAATAAAACTTTTCAGAAACAAGTAAGAAATTGTAAGTTCGGGCGGAGCCGAACATTAAATACCCGGCGCAAGTACATTATACATGATATTCACCTTTCCGAAAGCTACCGCTACATGGTAAGCCGAGGTGTATCAATTTTGAGTAAATTGGCGTCCTTAAATTTCGAAATATTGAAGATTCAAGCATTTCTGAAATTTACCGTTATAAGATAAGCGGCCTCCATTTTAGTCCGATTTCAATAATTTTCAAAGTTTTGCTTTTATGTGGCAAGCACAATAACCATACCGAGCTTGGTACAAATTGGTAGAACGGTTACCGAGATACATATATGTGATCATAAGTGGGTGGAATTGTTGCAGGCCTCAATTTTGAATAAATTAGCTTTAATATTTATTGATTTATCGAAGATTTCATATTTCTCCAAATTACAATTATATGGGAGGTAGGCGTGGTTAATGTCCGATACTCGAGTTATCGTGTGCACAGACGGATGGACGGTCACGGCTTAATCGATTTTCCTTTTCATTCTGATCATTTATGTGTACAACTGTTGCAGCAACAGCAAATTTTTCTAAACTGATTGCTTCGGCTGACTGTGTAAGCAAAAACAAACTGCTTTACAATCATTTAATCATTTACTAAAGTGTTAGTAATGTTTTTTTTTTGTAATAAAGAGTTGTGCTCCAGAGTTTTGTGATATGAAAAATTCATTTCTGATATCTATTTTTTATTTAAAGAACCGCAAGGTGGCGCTTCGAAGCAAATCTACTATATATTTGTGGGAGTATGTGTGTATGTATGTGCCAGGTTGCAGCCTAAACGGAAGGACAGAATCGAATAAAATTTTGCCAAAGTTATGCCATAACTCCTGGACCTATAATAGGGTAAAAAAATTGTAACTCGCCAAGGGGGGAGGGGGATGGGGGATACCTCCCAAAGTGAAAATTTTTAATCAGCTCTAACTTCGGAATTATAGTCGCATGAACTCGAAATTTGAAATGCACAGATACCTATGGTAGGTGCTTATGCAAAGATATATGTATATAAATGAGTTTGTAAAAAGGGGCGTGACACATCTCATAGGTGTGGAATCATTTATCAGCTATAACAGCAGGCAGTATTAATGATCTCATTGTATTGCTTTTTGAAGATTTGTTATAATTGTTCAAAGCGAAATTCAAATAAATTATAGATGATATGAGTAGTCCACTTGCAAAGTGCGCTATGTAAAATTTTATCGATTTTTAGTTTTTGGTGAATTACGTACCAGTATTTAAAGTAGTTTCATGTCCACTAACAACACAGTGCAAAGCTTTTTATATTTTGAAAAAAGTAGCATCACATGTTAACTCTTCTTCCAAAAGTCGCTATCATACTTACTTATAAATTTTCAAAAGTATACAGCTTCTGATGAACTTAGGAAACTGCTTTAGGTCGTATAGACTATTAATATTATCTTATGTCATGTTATGTTATGTTACAATTTTATAAGGCTCATATTTATCCAAATTTTCAGCTAATAATAAAAAAGATTCAATTGAAATGTTACTTCTTGTCGTAGTCGTTTTTTCAAATATATGGCTTTCTATTATAAAATCACATAACGATGTTTGCAAGTGGACTACTCATATGAAGTTCACCAGGTCATCTTCTATATACTAAGTTAATAAACGGATTAATATTTATTAAAGTGTTACGAACGTTATTTTTTTAATACAATAAGAAAAAAATATCTATAATTTAAAGGAGTGACACACAATGGCCAGAGTCGTTGCATGAGTGTATTCTTTCATATGCATATGTATATATGGGCTGTTCTTACCGTTATATATTTTTCATCCACTCGCTTATTCCTTACCGAAAATTTTAAATAAAAATTCAACAAGTTTTAACCACTGGGTAAACTTAATAAACGAAATATATTCTCTGGTTAAATTAATAAGCCTGCCCGGATAACACAAAATCCTAAGCTTGATAAACATTTGGTGTTATAAAAGTTTTATAAAGCTCTTCTTGTAATTAGGAAAAATGCCGGAAAAAAATTATAAAATTGATTGATTGATTGATAAAAATAGAGAGGAAATTATGGCTATGACAATAGAAAGTAGAAAAAAGATACCTCGTGTTGAAAGCAAAAAGGATCTAAAACCAAAAAAAAAATAAATACACTGTTAATCATAAAAAAATTTGTGATTCGAAAAATTATTTTGAAATTTTGTAAAACTTTATTTATTTTTTTTTTTNGCTGTTCTTACCGTTATATATTTTTCATCCACTCGCTTATTCCTTACCGAAAATTTTAAATAAAAATTCAACAAGTTTTAACCACTGGGTAAACTTAATAAACGAAATATATTCTCTGGTTAAATTAATAAGCCTGCCCGGATAACACAAAATCCTAAGCTTGATAAACATTTGGTGTTATAAAAGTTTTATAAAGCTCTTCTTGTAATTAGGAAAAATGCCGGAAAAAAATTATAAAATTGATTGATTGATTGATAAAAATAGAGAGGAAATTATGGCTATGACAATAGAAAGTAGAAAAAAGATACCTCGTGTTGAAAGCAAAAAGGATCTAAAACCAAAAAAAAAATAAATACACTGTTAATCATAAAAAAATTTGTGATTCGAAAAATTATTTTGAAATTTTGTAAAACTTTATTTATTTTTTTTTTTGGGTTTTTAAAGTTAAAGTTTTATTTACTTACAGTAATGAACAATAGTGAATTTTTCGCAATATAGGCAAAGTATTGTTTAGAAAAATTCCAAGTATGCAGTTTAATAATCCATTCAATGTTTGTTTATCAAAGTGCAAGTTTAAAGTTGCTTGAAAATCTGAATATAAAATTGCAATTAATATGTAGATTTATTGAATTTTCCTGAGTTTTTGCAAGGTTTACACATTTGATTTTTTTGTGTTTTGGTGTAGTAAGAACTATGTTTTTATAAAAAATTATCGCATATATGTAATGCGAAAATTTACTGTGCCAAAACTTTTGTTCAACACTGTACATATAAAAAAATATATACGGTAACTTCTCCCGTTACAATAGTAAAAAATATGTAATTTGAGCTGATTACTAGGTCTGGCAAATGATGGATCGAGAAGTAAACAAAATTTTCTAAGAAAGAAAGTCGCACCATTTTTTCCCAAATTTTATTTTTAATTTTTACTCAAAATCAGAATAGTTTTTGACACTTTAGATAAACAAGCAAAAACAAAATACACATTAATGTTTTTTTTTTCTCTAATACCTCTTTGATATGCCTTGGTACTACCTTTTAAGTTCAAATTTCTTTAACTGTTTCGAAAAATTTCAAAAGGTTAGTAATCTCAGTTAAGAAAGGTACTCATAGATCAACACATAAATTATGACTTTCAATCACTTCACTTCTCTATGTAGCTGACGAATTTCATTACAAATGGCTGCTCAATCAAAAAAATTAAAAGGTGTTAGAGAGTTTAAAAATTCTGTGGCGGATCTTACTTGCTCCTTGGATATTCAGAAACGACAGTATCGATGCCACAGTAAACATTTTCTTATCCGGGCAACATATTAACCATTTCCTTACTAACTATCGTTCAGTGCTTTTTTTGATTAAACTTACATCTCGCAAAATATACTCTTATTGTACTTATCTTAATTTTTGGGTTTGGGGAGAGTTTCCGACCTTCTCTAACTAAAGAAATCTGGAATAATTTCACATTTATTTAAAATAGTTCGTCGGCAATGATTTTTTTAAGTTTTCCGGCATTTTAAAATCATATACATATGTACATTCATATGTAAAATTTAAAACAAATAAATTAAATTGCTCGAAGATATTGTTCCCAGCATACCAGCGGAGTCCGATAATAGACCGAAACGGCCGGTTTTCAAAATGTTCTTAATTTGGTTTATAATTGGTAAGTACTAAAGTGTTTGCATCGTTTCTATTTATTGAAAAAAAACGCTAAATTAAAAAATGATTTACATATTATTCAGTAAAAAACAGATCAAAACGAAAAAATCCCGAAGTAAATCAAAAATATTTTATATCTTGTTTAAAATGAGTTCCTTTTAGGTTGGAAACAAAAAAAAGAAGATAAAAAAATAACACTTTGACTCTCTTCTGACTCTGTATTCGAAGCGCTCCGAAAACACCCATTCAAGGTGTTGCTGTGGGCGTCCTTTTTCATCCATATTCAGAGCGCTCCACAGTTGCTGCCTATAGAAATGAACGCTTTGTTTAATGTAAAACTTAAACAAATATTCCATGCAAATATTTCAAAAGTGGTCTAATGATTTTTTAATGCGAAATGTTCGTGCAAAGTCTCAGATCGAACATTTTAACTTGATACATGACTTGTCTCTGTACGATTAGTAGATCGCTGGGAATGGGCGCCTTGTCTCAGAATAATAAATAGTATAGATTTTGAATTAATAAAATACATTTGTTGAATTGGTACACTGTTACCGTTTTTGCATATTCTGCTTTTACAAATCAAAATCAAAAATCATTACTTTCATACTATTTTTGGTTTTCATTCTCTGTTCTTGGTTGAGGTATGAAATAGTTGGTCACATTTAGTCTGTTCCAATAGCAGTCCGGTTTACAGGATTTAGTCAGAACTTACAGGAAGTCGTTCCTATTGACATAAAACCTGTAAGTGGGAACACATTTGAGAGAGTAACTGAGCAACTGTTCCTAGTCAGAAGTTACAGGATTTAGTCCGGAGTTTTTTTTCCTTTAAGTTCATGAAAAGTGTCAAACGATCAGCTGATTTACATGTGCAAACAAAAACAGAAAGCGGTGAAAGCAAAGAACCTTATATTTGTTAAAAAATGGTAGTAAACAACGAAATATTTGAATATGTATAGATTTTAATAATTATTTAGTGATATTTCAGCCAAATCAGTGTAGTACCAATGACAGGTAAACAAACCATCTGACGTTTTTACAGGAAATAGTGCTTTTTGCGTTCCTATGCACTTCTGCATCTGTTTTCCTTTTACTCTCATTTGAGAGCGTAAAATTGTAGTTTGACAGTTCCACAGATTTTAGTCCGAAGTTCAAAGGAACAGACTAATTATGTATGAGTGAATTAGTGTGAACAACTCATGCGTAGTCATGAATTTCCACATAATTCAAATTCTAGCGAATTGCAATTGTTTTAAGTACACTTCTTGATAAATTTGAAGAGGAATTTTTGTAATATTTTCAGTCTTGTACAAAAATTTTAGTGAACGGACGTGTTGTGCGATAATATTTTCAGCACTAGCGGGCTTTTAAAAGATATGCATTTGCATATGTAAATGCTACTTTTTTGTATGCCCCCGTATATGAAAATGTATCAGAAAAGTAGCATTTACATATGGGGATACGTATCTTGTAAGAATGCTTGAATACTGTTCCATTGATTGTATGTTTGAAACATTAATACAGCCATATGCATACAGCAGTACTACAAGTGTATGGTTAGAGTATGCATACGTTCTCAGAAACCACACGTGTTAAATGGAAATGAAGGTTCATTTATACTGGCATATATGTTACCGGCCAAACCCGATCTTAGGAAAAACTAGTTTTGCCTAGGCTAAACTAGATCAGAGGCGACAGTATTTTTGCGGAAACCCTTCCGCGTAGGCGGCCTTCGGCCGCACTTCAAAAATATAGCCTCCATCAGTCCAACTCCAGGTACGCGGTCCACAATATTGTTGCGACCAACTTGTTTCCGCATTAGACGGATATACACTGAGGAGCAAAACTGGAACAGTAATACATAATGTAAATTTTCTTGCAATATATGAAGACTTTTTTGTAATCTAGTTTTGGAATTCACATTTCCAATGTTTATTCCATCAGAAGGCCTTAAAAACAATAATTAATACAAGCAGATAAAGAAGAAAATTGCAAAAAAACGTAGCAACTAGATTGTTCCAGTTTTGCACCCGACAGAAAATTTTACCATTTGCTTGACTTTTAATAAATTGGCCATAACCAATTTGAATATTTTAGCTTTTATGGTAATCTTGGGATACTTTTGCACAGGTTTTAGACGAAATCTGTTGAGAACGCGCACCGGTTTTCTTCAACGCCATGCCCAAGATCTTGCATGCGATTGGGCGAATTTTCGTAATTGAACAGCAGCATTTTCAAACAATTCCATAAGTTTTCTGTTGAATCAATTCTGGGCTTTACGCAGGTCACTCCATGATTATAAAAACTTGGGATTTATACCTATTTGGCCCCACTTTCGGGGGATATTTCTGATCATTGTCCTGGTAAAATTGATAAAAGTCTGCGAAAAATATCCTCAGAAATTGCCAAATTCTTTGAAAATGCTCATTTGTTGTCACTTTTCTTTTTACCGTCGATTTTACCACAGTTCTTACTCCCTAAGGCGTAACACGGCCCTACATCATTAAATGTACACATACAAACCTAATAGTTTAAATATTTTTGGACGTTAGGCGTATCTCTGATGCAGGTACACAGCACTTGAATCAATATTTCGACTGAAAACGTTTCATTTTATCCTCAGAGTTAAAAAACTAAGGGCCGCGCCCTAATCAATAGTAAATTTTGGTGGAATAATGTGGTCGTTTATGAAGAACTTGTAAATTCCCGCTTCAAAATAATACAAATCCAATGTTTTTTCTTAGTAAAAATGCGTTTCTGACAAAAAATTTTTCTGGATGTCAAAGCAGGCTTTCTCCTCTTTATCTTTGTGCTGCAATAACTTGTTCCCATGTCTTACATAATGTCCAGTCACTTGCTTTGTGGGGAAAAAGCAGTAATTTTTGATTTTGAACCAAAGATTTTTGGTATGCCTAGCCTAGCAAATTGCAATTTTTTGTGGTCTCTTGATCTTGCAGACTGAGGTCCGCCCTTTTATCGCTTGTTTAGATAACCATAAAACGGACATTCGGCCGATATGATTTCTTTCTTTATAGCGTAGTCTTTCTGGCCGTTTTGCAAAAACTTTAAATTCTTTTTGCTTGGGTTGTGCACTTAAAGCACTCACAGCGAAAATCCCAAGCGCCTTGATTACAAAATTGCAGGAAATTGGCCAGAACTCCTCTTTAAATTATGAAATTCCGCAAATACTAAGAGGGTGCAAAACTGGAACAATCCAGTTCATTTTTGTTTGGTAATTTTTTTCTGAGTTTCCATATGCGAATCTTAAAATTTGTATGGTCAAACGTTTAGTTAAACATCGGTAAGGCGAAATGCAAGTTTGAATTACCATAAAGTAAATAAACTGAAGAAGTACATTACCACAAACTTAACTTTCCGTTCTATTGTTCCAGTTTTGCTCTTCAGTGTATTAGATCTAGGTAGAACTAGTTTAGCCTAGGAAAAACTAGTTTGTTCTAAGATCGAGTTTGGCCGGTAACATATACACACACAGCAGCAAGCTCATGCCACCAACAGCGATGTCGTATGCATAAAATTTCTACTGGAATGTATATACTAACGGGTGATTTTTTTGAGGTTAGGATTTTCATGCATTAGTATTTGACAGATCACGTGGGNGCCAACAACATTTCGCTTGCATAGTCTTCTGTTCTCTTTTCACTGCAAGTTGAATTATTTAATGTCTATTGCAAAATTTTATACAGACAAGACTAAGGGCCGGATTCACCGTGCTTAGTTAAACGTTTGTTAACTTAACCACCAACACAAGTTTAACTATGAATTTATATTCAGAGCAGAGCTGCCAACTTGGCGGAAACCTTGTCATTTATTTTACTTCAAATGTCACTTAATTTTTCAATTTGGCACAAAGTGCAAAATGGCACTTTTGAAAAATAGTAATATTTCAATACATTTTTGTGAAATCCTTCGCGTGTACTTCGTTTTCTCAACTAAAATTTTCTAATTTCTATAGTGCATACAACTGGATTATCTTACTTTGGCATTGAATTTTTGTTTTAGAAATGTGTTTCTAATTTTAATGCTAAATGGGAAGAATTAAAAATAATGGCACCTTTTTTGGCACTTTTATTTTTCTATTTGGCACATCCACTTTTTTATCCTCAATATGGCACTTCTTAGCCAAGTATGGTTGGCAGCCCTGCTTCAGAGTTACATAGTTAACTATGGAAATTCATATCGCCTGAAAATATACAAATTCTAAAAATCAAGACTTTTCTATTCAAATTTGAAATTCGTTCCACAAAAAAAAATTATTTAAACTTTTAATTTGTTTAAACTTTTGTTAACTGAGCATTGTGAATATGAAAATCAATAGTTAAACTCTTATAAGTGGTTAATAAATAAAATAAAAAAAGGCGTGAGTACTAGGTACTCATGAAATTTGATGTGTAAACATATGCGTACGGCAAAGAATAAAAGTACGTTTACATATAAATATAATCCCAATGAAAGCTCGTTAGCTGTCAAATTGGTTGTGCTTAGTGATAGAACTTTTTAGAATAGTATCGATACTAGTACTCATTTAGAATACTGTAAAGAAAAATCGATGCCAGTACTCATATTTGCAAAAAAGTGTCGATAATGCTCATACTTTCAAATATTTTTAGGGCAAACGCGAAAAGTGAACATAAGGCTGTTTTGCTGTTATGGCCTCTTTCTATTTGTAAATTAAACAGGCATTGCTTTTAATAGTTGAAACCTGATCGAACAAGCATTTCTAAAGGAGTTTTTGGAACAAACATGTAATTAGTTTACTTCTACAAGCACAAAATAAATATTTTTTACTCAAAGTTTTTAAAAGCAAATATTTTATAAGTATGTTTTTATAAATCACTTTACTTTGAAAATGACATGGAAATGTAGAAACCCAGAAAAAAAATGTGGTGAAAGCCATTATCTAAAGGAAAGATAAGCTTAATCCGAATTCATACAAAGTGGTAACGGCAGCCCAAGAAACACCAACAAATTATAAGCCTGTTGACCATCAGAACAAAGCAAAATACAACAAACACATCATTTTGACAATCAGTACAAACTCGCGTTGAAATCAAGAGATTCGTTTTCCAATTATTCAAGAATTTTTAACCGAGCCCAACGTCGCAATGACATCTTATGTACTACGTACTTTGGGAGCATTTGTAAATTCAAAACCTTAAAGCTGTTTCTCGAGTTTAAATGACATTAATATTGGATGTAGATAATTTTCGACTGTTCGCTACAATGATGTTGTATAATTTTGAAAAAATTTTCAATGTAATTGAAAGAACGAAATTTTGTATGTAATTTTTAAAAATTTGTTTATTAAAAAAGCTTTAGCATGTCGATTCTTTTTGGTATTCGTGATATTTATTCAGTACTTGTCAAAAAGTATCGAGTTCTCGATACTACTCAGTTCTCATGAAAAGTATCGATATTCTGTACTTAGTACTCGTATCGTCTTATCACTAGTTGTGCTTGTTATTCACACAACTCGAGGAAAAGTTAAGCTTCTTCTCTGTGCCACCGTGGCTACTTTTTTGCTACACATTATGCTATTTAAATATATTTAAACTTAATATTTTATTAAAAATACCTTGACAAACCTCTTTTCCTTGCTAGCCTCAAATTTTTTTTACTTTTACATTTGACATTCCTCATCTTCTTCGCAAGTATAATCGATAAACCTAGGTTGGTTTAATCTGAGATTATTTTATAACTAGCAATACCCGGCGCGCGTTGCTACGCCAAAGAAAAACACATGTATTTAAATAAATAAATAAATAATAATAATAAATAATATTTTTAGTTTTTTCATTTGGTGTGTAAATATATAAATTTTGTGGTGTCCCAACTCGTGAACAGGCGACGTATAATTGGCCATGTGAAAAGCACGAATTTTTCAAATCCAAACCCGCAATAGTTAATGATTGCCCTTGTGCTTTATTTATAGTTATAGCAAAGGCAAGACGCAAAGGGAATTGAAGCCGCTTGAATTCGAACGGTAAATCGTTGGGAATCATCGGTATACGTGGAATCAGCACATCTTCGCCTTTGAATTTACCGCTGATGATTGTTGCCTCGATCAAATTCGGTGTTAATTTTTTTATTATCACTCTGGTTCCGTTGCACAGTTTCGGCGCGTTCAAGTTCCGAATAAGCATCACTGGTGATCCAACTTTTAACGCCAACGAATGAGGAGGCATTCCAGGTGGCTCCAAAGAATTAAGAAATTCAGTTGGGTAATTAACAGCTTGATCTTTGTCCATTACTGTATCAATCGATTTATATTCGACTGCTTCTCCTGGAATTTTCAATTGAATTTGACCGTTTAATTTACTAACATCATCGTTCTTCGGAGCTAAAATTGCACGTTCGCGGAGCCATTCCGGATTTCGGTAGTTGATCGTTAAGTTCGGAAATACTCTGTCGATGACGTCTTGAATGCTCTGCTGCATTTGACAAAAGTTGGACGGAAATGATATCTCATTTGTTGTGCGATCAATATGAACTTTACCCTTTCCGATATCTAAAAGTTGCTTTGAAAATATTTGGGCAGACGTATCTTGCAGCAAATGCACTCGCATATTTGTAGTGAGCGTAATTTTTTCGACATAGTTCCACAGATGCGATGCCTTTAAGCACGCGTTCAGCTCGTCTGCAGGCGTTGATCGTGGTATAACGGGTAATGTTTGACGAAAATCACCTGCAAGAAGTATAAGAGCGCCTCCCATCGATTGGTCTTTTCTACGATGCATCAAGTCTCTGTCTTGTACAGCATTTCTATCTCGTGTCGGTGCTGGCATACCGAGTTGACAAAGAGCTTTGTTGTTGATTGACATGCATAAGTCCTTCATTACTATTAAAGCTTCATTGAAAATGTCATCCGAATATTCCTGACTTGGATCGCTTGCACGTGCTTGTCTTAGAATATCTTCACTGAGGCTTGCACGATGCATTTCCCACAGTTGTCGAGGATTCGATGGTGCGCATGTTGTTAAAATTATCGCAAACAAAGTTCGTATTTGCTTTGGATGGCACGTGAGTGATGCTTCGGTCAGAGTTGTGTTCCAATTCTGATCATTCTCAAGTAAGCCCAGTTTATAGCACGCTTCTCTGTACGTTTGGCATTCTACTCCGTCGATGGTTTTCAATGCAAGGAATGATGTCGGCCCTTTGATTGTATGCAGCAACAACCGCAAATAATAGCACTCAGCATTATTTGAATGAACAGTATACACACGTCCCAATGCATCGGACGAATATATACCAGGATGCTCTGGAACAATTGCACCTCTTTTTCTTCTGTTGAACTTTTTTGTCGATGTGTTCCAAGTATAATATTTGGGCACATCTTGATACAGCAACGTTTTAGCAAAATTTTCGGATGTACACAATTCGAAAAAAGCAGTCAGTGTTGTGGTTTGTGGTTGCTCTGCTCTATTTTGCGCATTTTCTTCGGTGAAGTAAACCCGCTGACCATTTTCCAAATGAACAGCGAGATGTTGAACCGTTGGATATCGTTCGTGAATATTGAATGCAAATATCCGCCATACTGCTTCGTTACTGCTGATGTAGCGCCCTGTTTGATATTGCGTGATCTCATCACCTCGATTTGCTAATCCGAATACTGACATGTCACTGCCCTTGTTAACATATTTACAAATATATTTTATGGACTTTACCGAATTACAATACTCAACATTGATGTGAGCATTAAACATTTTTGAAAGTAGTGGCGAGTATGGCACGATCCATCTATTGTCTATTACTACGTTTATACGCATGCATAAGTCGCTTTAATTCATGTCGCCGCGATTCAAAACATATGTGTAAACTGAATTTCAATTCGCTTTGAAAGAGCGAAGTGTTTTGGCTCACACTCCATTTCAAATCGGTAGTT
>NW_016157287.1:190334-247588 GCF_001687245.7 Rhagoletis zephyria
TGCTTCTCCTGGAATTTTCAATTGAATTTGACCGTTTAATTTACTAACATCATCGTTCTTCGGAGCTAAAATTGCACGTTCGCGGAGCCATTCCGGAATTCGGTAGTTGATCATTAAGTTCGGAAATACTCTGTCGATGACGTCTTGAATGCTCTGCTGCATTTGACAAAAGTTGGACGGAAATGATATCTCATTTGTTGTGCGATCAATATGAACTTTACCCTTTCCGATATCTAAAAGTTGCTTTGAAAATATTTGGGCAGACGTATCTTGCAGCAAATGCACTCGCATATTTGTAGTGAGCGTAATTTTTTCGACATAGTTCCACAGATGCGATGCCTTTAAGCACGCGTTCAACTCGTCTGCAGGCGTTGATCGTGGTATAACGGGTAATGTTTGACGAAAATCACCTGCAAGAAGTATAAGAGCGCCTCCCATCGATTGGTCTTTTCCACGATGCATCAAGTCTCTGTCTTGTACAGCATTTCTATCTCGTGTCGGTGCTGGCATACCGAGTTGACAAAGAGCTTTGTTGTTGATTGACATGCATAAGTCCTCCATTAATATTAAAGCTTCATTGAAAATGTCATCCGAATATTCCTGACTTGAATCGCTTGCACGTGCTTGTCTTAGAATATCTTCACTGAGGCTTTCACGATGCATTTCCCACAGTTGTCGAGGATTCGATGGTGCGCATGTTGTTAAAATTATCGCAAACAAAGTTCGTATTTGCTTTGGATGGCACGTGAGTGATGCTTCGGTCAGAGTTGTGTTCCAATTCTGATCATTCNTCATTACTATTAAAGCTTCATTGAAAATGTCATCCGAATATTCCTGACTTGGATCGCTTGCACGTGCTTGTCTTAGAATATCTTCACTGAGGCTTTCACGATGCATTTCCCACAGTTGTCGAGGATTCGATGGTGCGCATGTTGTTAAAATTATCGCAAACAAAGTTCGTATTTGCTTTGGATGGCACGTGAGTGATGCTTCGGTCAGAGTTGTGTTCCAATTCTGATCATTCTCAAGTAAGCCCAGTTTAAAGCACGCTTCTCTGTACGTTTGGCATTCTACTCCGTCGATGGTTTTCAATGCAAGGAATGATGTCGGCCCTTTGATTGTATGCAGCAACAACCGCAAATAATAGCACTCAGCGTTATTTGAATGAACAGTATACACACGTCCCAATGCATCGGACGAATATATACCAGGATGCTCTGGAACAATTGCACCTCTTTTTCTTCTGTTGAACTTTTTTGTCGATGTGTTCCAAGTATAATATTTGGGCACATCTTGATACAGCAACGTTTTAGCAAAATTTTCGGATGTACACAATTCGAAAAAAGCAGTCAGTGTTGTGTTTTGTGGTTGCTCTGCTCTATTTTGCGCATTTTCTTCGGTGAAGTAAACCCGCTGACCATTTTCCAAATGAACAGCGAGATGTTGAACCGTTGGATATCGTTCGTGAATATTGAATGCAAATATCCGCCATACTGCTTCGTTACTGCTGATGAAGCACCCTGTTTGATATTGCGTGATCTCATCACCTCGATTTGCTATTCCGAATACTGACATGTCGCTGCCCTTGTTAACATATTTACAAATATATTTTATGGACTTTACCGAATTACAATACTCAACATTGATGTGAGCATTAAACATTTTTGAAAGTAGTGGCGAGTATGGCACGATCCATCTATTGTCTATGTCGATATCTACACTTCGCATCTTAATAGTAGTTGTGTATCCACCATTAGTGGGATTTCTTCGCCTATACAGAGGATATCCATCACCTCCAGTTTGAGTTTCAGTAATCAACTCACGTGGATATCGCTTTCGGCATTTGCCTTTTGCATACATGGTGAATTAGGATTAAAAGTACCGCATGGCCCATGAATCATATTTTTCTTGATTATTTCAAAAAGAATGGGATCTTCGGCTTAATTTGGAAGCTCGTCTGATATAACGCTATCAATTTGTGTAGGTATAATTTTTTGCTTCAACCAAATGAGCGTGTGGTAAGCCTCTCTTTTGCCATTCAATTAAGTACATCCAGCATCTGGTTTCTCCAAAAACAAAATTCTTCGTGATGACATTCATAAGACTTATTAGCTTTTGCCTGACTATTCGAGCGAGAAGATCATGTCTGTGCGATGAGCTCTGGCCTGCAAAAAGCAATTCGGTTATTTCACTCCACGATGGATTGCAAGTGAAGGTGATGAATAGGTCTGGTCGTCCATACTTTCGAACGTACGTCATAGCATCTTGCCCGTATTCGTGCATGTGCCGCGGGCTTCCTGTATATGTTACAGGTAAGGTAAAATTACCATTTGTCCAATGTCAGCAATGTTTCCATCATTAGCAACTGCATCACGTAAATTAACGTATTCTTCAACGCGCAGCTTCTTTTGATTTAAGCGAATGAAAAGAAGACGTTCACTTTCGACTTTCGCGTACATGTCCACACTAAACTGTTGGAATAATTCACGACATTTTAAGATATGATTGGATTCATTTCCACGAATAATAATGCGGTTTGCATAATAATCCATGCAGGACACTTTCTTTGTCATCGCTTCACTTGTGCTGGGGTCGACTTGCCTGATGTTGAAATGATATCCTTCTTCTCCATGGGGAAACAGCACTGGATTTTGGAGTGCATCATACGATCGATGTGTTTCCGATACTCTCTGCACATTAGCATTTCGCCGGTGGATAATGATGTTCGACGCGTCGATCGAATTCGGTGCCAACTATTACAATTGCAACATCCCCTGTTACTGGAGCATTGAAGCGCCTTTCATGTTCACCAGCAGGAGCTTTGTCTGCTCTAATAACAACACTATAGTCATCTGTTGGCATTTTATCCAGAGCTGTTTTAAAAAGGCGAATCAAATTGTTTTGTTCATGGAACATTGCCTGCAAGCTTGAAATGATCTCGCGTCGGATCCCAGAACTAATTGCGCAACGCTTGTCTACTTCCAGTGCATCATTTCCAGTGAAATAAATTTGCAGAAATTTCGCATCTTGTTGTGGCACTGCGAGCAATGAACCGATTTTGTGGTATATTTGGCCTTGAACTTTGAATGTTGGCATGTAACCGCCTTCAGATATAATTTTCATTGCTCCAAACGAAGTCATTTGAAAGCAAGAGTTGTACTTGCGTATACTTTTCAAAAAGTGGTTTGAAATAGGAGTTGTGCCAGAAAGGTAACTAAGTAGTGGTTCAGGTGCCTCAATTAACGATGGCAAAACTATTTTACCATTTGAACAACACATTCCTGGTGATTCCTTTGCAAACTTCAAAGCATGGCAATGCAAACAAACTTTATTCATCGGTCCAATGGCGACATCTGCATGATTTTCGTAGTCTCTGTTTTTGTCATAATTGTATGCCGCCAACATTAAATGTGTTCTTTCTCTTGAATGGGTCAATCGTGATAGATTAGTGCGAAGCCGTTCGTTGCGTTGTTCGGGATTTTCAGAATCTCTGGAGGTTGAAGCTCTCACACAATTTTGTTGTAGGCGAGATTCTCGTTGTTCCAGGGTTTCAGCGTCCCTGGAGGTTGAAGCTCTCACACGATTTTGCTGGAGGCGAGATTCTCGTTGTTCCAGGGTTTCAGCGTCTCTGGAGGTTGAAGCTCTCACACGATTTTGTTGTAGGCGAGATTCTCGTTGTTCCAGGGTTTCAGCGTCTCTGGAGGTTGAAGCTCTCACACGATTTTGCTGGAGGCGAGATTCTCGTTGTTCCAGGGTTTCAGCGTCTCTGGAGGTTGAAGCTCTCACACGATTTTGCTGGAGGCGAGATTCCCGCTGGTTTTCCGTTTCCACATTTCTCGAGCTTGTCTCTCTGTTTCGATTTTGTTGAAGTCGGACATTTCGTTGATCTTCCGTTTCCGCCGCTCTGTATTCATTCGACTTTTTTGTTTTGGGGTTTTTTCTTCCAATTGATGCTTTCTTTGGTGGCATGATTTTATTTTTTTGTGAATGTAAATAATAATACTCTGTATGTTGAACTGATCTCAGATGAAAAAGAATTCACTATCGTTTGCGCAGTGTCTACACTTGCTATGAGCAAATGTATTACCTACGCGACCTTATATTTATGTAACTCAGGCAAACAATATAAATATGTTCTCTGAAGGTACCTTCCACTTAAAAAGATTAAAAATCCTTATATTTTATCTATGCTAAAACGTGTGCAAACAGCAGAAGATATTCTCTGCAGGTACTTTTCCTGCAATAAATTTAAAAAAAATCGGTAGACTTTCGCAACCTCTTATTTATCTGAATTAGTGTATACAGAAAAATTTCTTTGTACGTAGGTATTTTCTTCAAGAATGTTGTGGAAAAATCCCAAGATTTATGAAGCCATTGTTTAGGTAAACTTGGGAAACAAAATATACTCTTGTAAACAATATTTAACTACCTTCAACCGTAAAATAAAAACGAATGCTATAATTCTGCAGGTACTTTCCTCCCAAATAATTTGAAATTTTTAAACCCTTTATTTATGTGAACTTAGGTAACAAAGTGTTTTCTATGTAGGTATTCTCTTCATGAATGTTGTGGAAAAATACCAAAATTTATACACCCAAATTTAGGAAAATTATGCAAGCAAAATCTCGTATGCGCATTAGGAAAAAATATTACAACATTTTTTATTGCAAATTTTATTATATTTTTTTAAGCCTTATTCAATAAGAAACAAAAGTTATGCATTAATATTGAGTACTTTTTTGGTTTTTAACTATTAAACAAATTCCGTTTTTAAATTGCAACCTGGTGAAAATTTACACAACTCTGGCATTAACATACATACATATGTTCACATATAGATTTAAAAATTTGGATTCGGCATTTTCTTTCTGGTAAGCTTTCGGTTTGACAGACTTTGAAGTTTATCACACTCTAAATCTTTGGTATTTCTTAAAAATATGATCCGATTTTATTTTCTTAAGTATGTGGACACTCTATACGATAATTGGTCTTAACTGAAACATTTCCCAATAGCTCCCGTTTGATACGTATCCTGCGAAATACTTTTTAATACACACATTTATGTCATTTAAGTTTTTTTGAAAGAGGTGGCAACTCTACTCAAAAATATGTTTGGCGTGAATCTTTCTCCAATACCTTCCGTTTGATACCCATATTGCAATATTTGATGTGAATTGCATTAGATATTCATTATTTTTAACTTTTTGACCAGGTGCCAACACTTATTAAAATATTTTTTGATGTAAATTTTCTTAAATATCTTTCTCAAATACCTTCCATTTGATATCTATACTTACTTTACTTGCATATTTAAATAAATTTTATTTTTCTGACAGGTGGCAAATCTTTCAAAAATAGCCAAACTTCACAGGAACACTCTCCGAGTTTCTATGAAGCTATCCTGGAAATTTTAACAAAATCGGCTGAATGGTTTCGGAGTCTATAAGCTGCATAGATACATACATACATACATACATACATCCTTTTTTATATATATAGATTATAATTTTGTATGGCTAATCTCCTTTTCTAATTACATATTAGGGAGTTAAGCTCGAAAATGAGGATAATCCTTTTATATGTAAAGCTATTGTTAGGCGATTGAGTTACATACATACACATGTAGGCTAGGTTAGAAATTAAACATTAATTTCACTTAATTTTAATCATTTTGCTGATTTAATTTTTTTATTCATACTAATTTTTAATTCTTTTAATATATAAAATTATCAGTAAAATTGATAATTGTAATTGATACGACGCCATTATCGTGTGCGAATGCTGTTTCTGGTTCTATCGTCACTGCTAAAAGTAATAAAAAGCAAATATCTGCTAATACTAATACAGTCAATGCTTTTGTTGCTGATACTGTTGTTGCTAGTAATACTGGAACTACGAGCGCTCTCGGATCTGCTGCTGCTAAGAAAAATAATAACTATACTAATGCACTTTCTAACGACAAAACTTCTGGTGCTGGTGTACTGAAAGACAATAAAAAGAGGGCCAGAGTTGTTGGTAGTAGTCCCAGTAAAGAATTGGATGTTGTTTTTCCGCTCAAATGGTTGCATTTGTCTTTTAAGCCCTCTGTCAACGAAAACGATATCATGAATTTTGTCGCCAAACATGCATCGATTGATTCTAACAGCAACGCTTGCTATAAGCTTATTAAAAAAGACCTTCCTGCTGACTCTTTGAAGAAATTGGTAAGAGTTAATTTCAAGTTGGGTGTCTCTTTATCAGACTATAATAAACTGCGTTCTGGCCAGTAAACGTTAAGGTGCGCCCATTACAATTTTTTTCAAAACACCAACGCTGCAGAATCAATAACGTGAATGAATCTGCCAAACCATTTTGCCCCTCACCTCCAAACTATTCTTTACATCATCACAATGCGAGTGGAATGCGTACGAAATCCTCACAGTTTCATCCCAATGTTTTATCACATGATTTCGATGTTACAGCTATAACCAAGGCGAATTAATATAAGGATATAGCAGGAGTACAAAAACAAAAATTTACATGTATTTTGTGTTTGCTTTGGCGGCATAAACTGTCAAAATCTGTAATAGTGTGTGTACAAATTCAAACAAAATTTTTCAAATTGATATCAGAAGCCGTGCGGCGAAACACATACACAAAATCAGCTGAACTAGTAACACCACCTTATATAAATTCGCCTTGGCTATAACTGAAACTTGATTAAATGGAAATTTTTCTTTGAATGAATTTTACGACGACGACTATTATGTTTATCGTAAAGATCGCTGCTTAATTGCAGTCAGAACGGATTTTTGCAGCAAAGCTGTTAATCTGAATGGTGTTGGTAGTGTGTTAGTGTTAAGTTTACTAACAATAAAACTATTTTGTTTTTAATATCGTATATTCCGCCAAATAGTGATATTGCTGTTTATCAAAGTCATTTAGATAATCTTGTAGATGTAATTAACAATGCTAAACCGTCTGATGAGATTATTTTCCTAGGAGATTTTAATTTAAGTAGCATTTCTTGGCAGAGTCATAGTAACAACATATTGCTTACGAATATCAAGTCTGAAATATGTAGATGAATTAGTTATATCGACAATGTTTTCGCACAATGAGTGATTGACTTTGTCAAATGCCTTAGAGCATTCTGTGTAATATTACATCAAGCTGAGACCGATTTTCAAAACCTTGAACTACCTCATTTGTTACTAAAGCTAGATTAGTACACGTTGATCTACCAGGACAAAATCCGTGGTCTATAATAACATATTTCTTACGAATATCAAGTCTGAAATAGATGAATGAGTTATATCGACTAATGGTAGGTTTTTAGATCTGATGAAGAACATTAAATATCATGCTTTGAAAGACCAGCGCCTATTTTAGATAATAGTTTACATCATAAAGCTCTAGATGTTAATTTTGATTTTTATAATTTTGAAAAGAAGCCTCTTAAGTCCGTAGTGGAATATAATTACTTTCGGGCAGACTTTTCTGCAATGAATAAATTTTTGTTTGACATTGATTGGTCATTTTTTGAGTCTTTAGGTAGACTGGAAGATCATTACGATATTATGCGTCAATGGTTTCTCCAATCCATCTCTAATTATGTTCCGTGTAGGCAAATCATTATAAATAGAAAACCTCCGTGGTTCGATCCAAAGATTTCCCATTTAAAAAATGTTAAAAATAAAGCATATAAAAAGCTGAGAAATAGTAATAATGAAGATGATCGACAGAAATTTATTTTTCTGGGAAAAGAGTTCGACTCTCTCCACAAGTTTCTATTTAAGCAATATATGTTCGAAAAGGAGTCGGACTTGGAGTCAAATCCTTCTAAATTTTGGTTTTTCATAAATTCAAAGAGGCAAACTAATGGAATATGATGGTTTAATGTCTGATAATACGGAGATACTTGCAACCTTTTCGATCAACTTTTTCAGAAGGTTTACACAAAACAAAATACTTCTACGTTTCCCAACTTTACCCATTCTGAATTACCAACAATTAGTTCTTTTGAAATCTCTGCAAATGGCGTTCATCTCGCAATTTCGAATTTGAATTCAAGCCCTAAGGTAGATACTGAAGGATTTTCTCCTATTGCACTGCTTTTCCATAAATGCTAAAAAAGTGGATCTTTTCTTGAGCCTTGGAAATTATGCTCAATAGTCCCTATATTCAAATCGGGTGACCGTAATGACATATGTAATTACAGCCCAGTTGTTAAGCAGAGCACCATGGCTAAACTATTTGATTTCATACTCTATCAAAAGTTATTTGACCATTTAAGCAGTGCTATTGTGGATTGCCGACACGGATTTTATCCTGGTAGATCAACGTGTACTACTCTAGCTTTAGTAACAAATGAGGTAGTTCAAGCTTTTGAAAATCGGTCTCAGCTTGATGTAATTTACACAGATTGCTCTAAGGCATTTGACAAAGTCAATCACTCATTGTTAGTGCATAAATTGCAGCCCTACGGTATCACTGGTACACTTTTAAAGTTTTTAACTTGCTTTTTACGTGCAAGGAAGCTTGTTATTACAACTGGGTCTACGAAATAAAGTTGGCTTGTTAATGCCTGGTCAGGAATCCCACAAGGGACTCATTGTGGACCTCTCTTGTTTCTTATATTCATAAATGACTTTCCGTATCAATTTAAATTCGCTAATTGTTTAATGTTCGCTGATGATGTAAAATTATTTCTTAGAGTACGAGACCTGTCGGATTGTGCTTAACTACAACGTGATCTGAATAGTTTTGAAGAATGGTGCACCATGAATACCTTGTTTTTAAACGGGAATAAATGATTTACTGTAACATATTCAAGAATTAATAACACCATTCAATTTAGTTACAATTAGAATGACTGATTTATTCCGCACCTTTGAGGTGAAGGATTTAGGTGTTTACTTTTCCTCGAAACTCTCCTTCTCTAAGCACTTGACTTTATTATTGCCAAATCATTTGATTGGTTTCATAAGGAGAAACTCTGAGGACTTTAAAGATCCTTTGACTTTGAAGTCACTCTATGTTTCGTTGGTAAGAAGTAGACTTGAATACTGCTCATTCAGCAAAAATCGAAAAGGTTCAAAAAGTGTTCACTAAAATAGCTTTTTGCAAACTGAATTGGCAGAATGGCCTTGCATCATATACTGCCAGACGTAAGTTGCTGGGGCTCCAAACTCTTCATGAAAGGAGAATTTGTTCGTCCCTTATTTTTGAATATAATGTCATGAATGAGCACATTAATTGTCCATTGTTAGCCAGTTTATTCAATTTTTATATTCCACCGCGAGATTTGAGGCGAAATAGGTTACTTGTGGACTCAGTTCATAGAACTAGTTATGCGTTCTACGTATCAATCAGTAGATCAATTCGGCTATGTAACAGATATAATAAAGATCTCCATTTTAGTGCAAGTTTGGATAGATTTAAGCTCCAATTATTTTCTATTTTTAACCGACTTCCAAAAAAAGGAGGAGGTTATCAGTTCGTCGGAATATTTTTGATGTGTATACATCTTTGGCTTCGGTAGGGGTAAAATTAGCGAAGCTGTAACGCATAGCCCAGCAGAAAATTTCGAAGGGTTTTGCATGTGTATTTATCAATTTTAATTTCATCATAACCACCCTGTGTTTACTTGCTGTTGTAAATGGTTGCATACATTTAGGCATATGAATAGTAACAGGAAATGCAGTGCGATTGTTTATTACTTCCGATTATGCAAACTCCGCACATGCATAAGTTTGTATGTACATACATATATATGTATGAACTCTTTTGGTGCAACTGGTTTTGATATTCGTAGATGGTTTTAGGCATAGGTTTAGTAGTCTATTTTGATAAAAAACAAGGTGAAAATTTAAAAAAATACTGATATTATTTTAACTGGTACCGTTGATAACTGATGAACATACATGCATATATGTATGTATATAATAGCTCTGATCTAATACTTTTCGTGTTAAATCCTGGAAAAAGTCAAACAGCCAAATCACTCTCTGAAGTGAGAGTAAAAAATGAGTAACAGCAACACGTACGGAACAAAAAAAGCATCGGGTAAAATCTTGCAACTTCAATCTCTACACAACTTACAAGTATTATATTTTATCAATCATACCGATAATTTCATGTACTAAGAGAATTAAAAATGAAAATGAATAAAACCAAATTAAATCAGCAAAATGAATAAAATTAAATGAAATTGATGTTTAATTTCTAACCTAACCTACATGTGTATGTATGTAAATGAATCGCCAAAGA
The DNA here is from genome assembly GCF_001687245.7 of Rhagoletis zephyria. Taxonomy (NCBI): domain Eukaryota; kingdom Metazoa; phylum Arthropoda; class Insecta; order Diptera; family Tephritidae; genus Rhagoletis; species Rhagoletis zephyria. The sequence continues at coordinate 200,586 of NW_016157287.1, forward strand.
ATAGCTTTACATATAAAAAGATTATCCACATTTTCGAGCTTAACTCCCTAATATGTAATTAGATTAGATTAGCCATACAAAATTATAATTATAAAATTATCCTAGATTAAACTGCTAACTTTTTGGTGTCCAACCTAGTTTTATCGATTATACTTGCTAAGAAGAGGAGGAATGTCAAATGTAAAAGTAAACAAAAATTTACGCAAGTAAAGAAAAGAGATTTGTAAAGGTATTTTTAATAAAATATTCAGTTAAAATATATATAAATAGCAAAATATAGCAGAGAAGAAGTTTAACTTTTCCTAGAGTTGTGTGAATAACAAGCAAACCAATTTGACAGCTAACGAGCTTTGATTGCGATTATATTTATATGTAAACGTACTTTTATGCTTTGCCGTTCGCATATGTTTACACATCAATTTTCCACGGTGTCCTTGAACCAGATTTAACTGAATCGGTATGGAACGATGGAATTTCCGATTAGACTATTTTCGCATTTAAGTATAGTATAACTAAGACTGTATATGAGTAATTTTTAAAATATCGAACCCTAACCACCAAAATAACGTAAGCGCAATTTTTTTCAAAATTTTCTTTTTGAGGCAGAAATATTCATAGAGCATCCAGATGCATTTCTGCATCAAAAAGAAAATTTTGAAAAACAAAATTTCGCTTACGTTTTTGGCAGATAGGGCTCGATATGTATGTATATACATGTATAGCCTGTGGGAATTTCGTAGTCGTCTACTACAATAGCCGCCAACTGTTGGTCCACTTATGACGGCCAACTTTTATCTGGTTTCAAAAAAATAAACTTAAACACTTATTACTTTACAGGTGTTCTTTTATTAGTTAGTTTTTTTCGTTTAATAATATAAACTTGTATTGTCGTCCGGTGCCGGTACTAAATATGAGACGGGCCCCCTCTAACCCTAGAAAGGTTTTTTTAAATTTAACGAACTTCCAACGTTATCATCCATATTCAGGGCTTTTGAAAAATACCAAGTATTTTCGTAATATGTGGAGAATGGCCTTTTTTCGTCTAAAGGCAGAATTTGTTTTGCTGTACTGTTGTGCGGATCAAGTGAATGCGTAAAATAGATTTTATTGTTTTAGTCAAATGCCTTCCTTTAAACTCAGATTGGCTGTATGCAAGAAAATCGTCTTCTGTTGATTTCTGATTTTCCCCTCGAATCTCTTTAAAGGTCGCACTACAATTTCGAGCTCAAAATGTTTGATTAACCATGGGAAATCATTGAGATGACAAGATTTAGACAACACGTGTTGACTTCGGAACCTTTCTATGTCTCACATTAGGCCAGATTGGTGGCCGTTTTGACTAGCACGGAAGTGACCTTACCACACCATGTGCATCTAGACATGCGCTTTCGCATTTATTGGATATTATAAAAGCTATGTGAATATTAAATAATCAAATTTAACAAAATTTTATAATTTTGATCTTCCAACTAAATTTAAGGAAAAATCCGGGACCGTGGGAAAAACTCCACCCTATAGTCGGGCCTGCACATATGTATATGTATAAATATGTATACAAACGACTTGTATATATGTAAATATAAATAATCATTCATCTAGAACCTTATCGAAAACCTATCTGAAAATCGAAAAAGTTACCGTTTTCGAAATCGGCACTTGCCACGATTTTGAACTTCACGTATTCTAACTCGGGAACACTCCCCCAAAATAGTCTAATCGGAAAATTCCATCGTTCCAGACCGATTCAGTTGAATCTGGTTCAAGGACACCGTGTTTCATGAGTACTTAGTACTCACGCCTTTGGACCACGTCAACCGATTTCGATAATTATTTTTTGCATCGGAAAGGTAGTGTCTCAGAGGTGGTCTCATACTAATCTGGTTTAGATCCGATCATTGGATCATGAAATATATATATATATATATATATATTATAAGTCGGTTTTTTTTGCTAAAAATTACTTGTTAATTAACTAGCCTGTAAGAAGCATTTGACTTTGTAGACTGTAAATGAATGAATAAATCTATATATATAAAAATGAATGTTTGTCTGTATGTCCTTTATAGGCGTCAAAAGTACCCAACCGATTTTAATGACATTTTTACGGTAGGTGCATATAATCACTGGGAGTATTATAGAACAAAACTAATGTCGATAGGTGGCGCTGCAGTCGAGATATTTCTAAAATCCGTATTTATGGTCCGATTTGCTTAAAATTCGGTGCGCAGGTAGCTTTTTAGCATATATTAGCATATATGATCCATTTTTTCCGAGAAGTGGACCAGGGACCGATTTGGTTAAAATTCGGTACGTAGGTAGCTTTTTAGCATATATGATCCATGTTTTCCGAGAAGTGGACCAGGGACCGATCTATTCGAAGAAATCGAATTTATGGTCCGATTTGCTTAAAATTCGGTACTTAAGTGGGTAGATTTTTGCCTGGATAAGCTTATAGATTCCTCTTTTCCAGTTTTCATACAATTTCGAATATAAATAGCTTTGAGCAACCACCATATCAAGGGGCGAATTCGTCACTAAGCAAGATATTTTTGCGCCAATCAGAAACAACGGATACTGTCAAAATATAATTATAATATATAATATATCTCAACTAATATATATTTTGAAAGCCGTTTTTTAGTTTTCGCAAGGCTCGAGAGCGGCTGAGCCGATTTTTTTGAAACTGCCACCTGCAGCACGTGTCCCCAGGATGGTTTTAGGCTAAAAAAATCAATATGTAAAGGGGGCGTGGCACCTCCCATACCAACCGAATTTCTCATGCTACATATCTCTGAAAGTGTGCATGGTAGAGTTCTGGAAATTGGTATGGAGATATACGAAATCAATCGCATACCCTTGGAGAAAAATTTTAGCTATTGTAAAAAGGGGTGTGACATCTCCCATACAAACCGAATTTTTCATACTGCTTATCTCTGGAAATTTTTTGGTAGAGTTCTAGAGTTTTGTATGGAGATGTACGAAATAAATCGCATACTCTTGGAGAAAAATTGGAACTATTGGAAAAGGGGGCGTGGCATCTTCCATACAAACCGAATTTTTCATACTGCATATCTTTGGAAATGTTCATGGTAGAGTTCTGGAACTTGGTATGGAGATATACGAAATCAATCGCATACTCATGAAGAAAAAGAGCAGCTGTTGGAAGGGGGGGGCGTGACACCTCCCATATAAATCGAATTTTTATACTGCATAGCTCTGAATATATTCATGTTACAGTACTGGAACTTTGTATGGAGATATGTATGTAGTTGAAATCATAATCATAGAGAAAATTTGGGCTATTTGAAAAGGGGTGTGAGGCCTACAAACGTACCGACCTTTAGCTATCTTTGAATGTATTTATAATTCTTCTGTAGGTGTGTTTGTGAGTGAAATCCTCCTAAATGGTTGTACGGATTTTAACGAAACTTTTTGTGTGTGTTTGAATGTGTCTCTGGATGGTTTAGTTTCACAATTTAATCCGACAGTTGGCGCTGTAGTTGAGTTATCACTAAAAATCTTATTTATGATCCGATTTGGCTAATGTTTTAAATTTGTAATCTGTAAGAATTGTTACACTTTTCTAGATTAAAACGAATAAATAAATAAATAAATAAATAATAAACGTGCTGCCAAGTGGTGCTGAAGTGAAGTTATTGCTAAAAATAGCCAAGTGAGAAAGGTGCCGTGAAGGTAAGATTAAATCGAGCTGTTGCACCATTGAGTATATCGAAAGCTCCTGCGTTGCGATTGGCCCAACGGAATCGTAAACGTGAATTGTTGGTGAAAATGTTGGACCAAAAAGTTTCAATAAAATATATAAAAATTTTGGGCGGGACGAAGTTCGCCGGGTCTGCTAGTAATTAAATAAAATATGATACTTGTATTTACTTGTGATTCAAGGGCGTTAAAATATCTTGAGAACACCGCATTAATTACTGTTTTTGAGCTTGTAGTTTGAGCATTTATATTTGTATATATTCCTAAATTTAGTTTTTCTTTTAGGAATATAATCTGTAGTTCTGCTTCATCTGTCGCTGGGTTTACGTTAAAGTCATGAATACATATAACATACCATCTTTGGTTTGCAAAATGGGAAGCTAAATTAATTTGTGTGGCATTTCCTCTTACTCACGTCTTCTCTTTGTGCTCTGATCCAGTACTCAATGAACTTTTACACGAACTTACAGGAAGTTACAGGAAAATAGATCCCGTACTCCAAAATCATGTGAATGAGAGCGATTTTTGGAGAGTTGTGTAGAGAGGGTTGCAAGATTTTACCCGATGCTCTGTTATGCCCGTACTTTTTGCTGTTGCTCACTTTTTACTCTGACTTCAGAGAGTAATTTTGCTGTTTGACATTTTTACAGGATTTTACACGAAAAGTATTGGATCAGAGCTATTATATCATCCATACATACATATGTATGTATATATACATACTTATGAACATGTATGTTCATCAGTTATTAACGGACCCAGTTAAAATGATTTCAGTATTTTTTAAAATTTCGCCTCGCTTTTTATCAAGCCTACTAAACATATGCCTAAAACCATGCTACGAATATCGAAACCACTTGCAACAAATGAGTTCATATATATGTATGTACATGCAAACTTCAGTATGTGTGCAGATAGATATACAGCAGTATGCGTGCGCGGTGTTTGCATAATTGGAAGTAATAATCAATTATGCCGCAATTCCTCTTACTCTGCATATGCCTAAATGTATGCAACCATTTGCAATATCAATGAAACACAGGGTGCTTCTAATGAAATTAAAATCTTTCTGCTGCAATACACACGCTGGCCTCGAAATTTTCTGCTGGGCTATGCGTTACAAAAGCCCAACAGAAAATTTCGGAAGGCCTAGCGTGTGTAATGCAGCAGAATTTTTTTTATTTCATTAGAAGCACCCTGTGTTTGCTTGCTACTGCAAACGGTTGCATACATTAAGGCATATGCAGAGTAACAGGAAATGCGGTACATATGATTATTACTCCCGATTATGCAAAGACCGCGTATGCAAACGGCTATTTACCCATACAAATGTATACATACTTAAGTTTGTATGTACATATATATGTATGAACTCATTTGTTGCAAGTGGTTTTGATATTCGTAACATGGTTTTAGGCATAGGTTTAGTATACTGTTGATAAAAAACAAGGCGAAAATTTAAGGAATACTGAAATCAATTTAACTGGGTTCGTTTGCTCAAACTACAAGCTCAAAAACAACAATTGATGCGACGTTTTCAATATATTTTAGCGCCCTTGAGTTACAAGTATATACAAGTATCATATTTTATCAATCATACCTATAATTTCATGTATTAAAAAATTAAAAATGAAAATGAATAAAAAGAATTAAATCCGCAAACTGAATAAAATTGAGTAAAATTTATGTTTAATTTCTAACACGTGGATGTGTATGTACGAGTATGTAACTGAATCGCCTAATAATAAATTTACATATAAATAGATTATGCTCATTTTCGATCTTAACTCCCTAATCTGTAATTAGAAAAAGAGACTAGCCATACAAAATTATAATTATAAAATAATCTCAGATTAAACCGATAACTTTTTGGTGTTCAACCTAGTTTTATCGATTATACTTGCGAAGAAGAGGAGGAATGTCAAATGGAGAAGCAAACAAAAATTTACGCAAGGAAAAGAGGTTTGTAAAGGTATTTGTAATAAAATATTAAGTTAAAAAATATTTAAATTGCTTAATATGTGTAGCAGGAAAAAGTGCCCACGGTTGCACAGAGAAGAAAATTAACTTTTCCTAGGGTTGTCATGGAGATTATATTTATATGTAAACGTGCTTTTATGCTTTGCCGTACGCATATGTTTACACATCAAATTTCATGAGAACCTAGTACTCACGCCTTTTTTTTAAGTACCAAATTTTCCTGCGTTTGAACTTTTTTTTTTGTTGGAACCAAGCACGCAAAAAACGCTTGCAGAAAACCAAACTCAGACTACATGCCGTCCATTGTATTTTTTTCATGACCCTTTTAATATATTTTAAATCTGCTCGATTTACAAATAAACCAAATGAACCCAAATTTACATTTACGATTTACATTTTACGATTTACATTTTACGATTTACATTTTTCGACTTACAAATAAACCCAGTACTCAATGAACTAACAGGTGTTTACACGAACTTGCAGGAAGTTACAGGAAAAATGATCCCGTACTCCAAAATCTTGTTAATGAGAGCGGTGTTTGGAGAGTTGTGTGGAGAATGAAGTTGGAAGATTTTACCCGATGCTTTCTAGGTTTCCGTACTTTTTGCTGTTACTCACTTTTTACTCTCACTTTTAACAGGAAAAGTATTGGATCAGAGCTATTATATCGTCCATACACACATACGTATATATATGCATATATATGCACATGTATGTTCATCAGTTATCAACGGACCCAGATAAAATGATTTCAAAATTTTGAAAATTTTCGCCTGGCTTTCTTATCAATAGACTACTAACCATATGCCTTAAAGCATTCTACGAATATCGAAACACTTTCAACAAATGAGCTCATCCATATGTATGTACATACAAATTTAAGTATGTATACATATAGGTACATATCCGTATGCATGCGCGGAGTTTGCATAATCGGAAGTAATAATCGTTTGTACCGCATTTCCTCTTACTCTGCATAAATGTATGCAACATATCCAAGTAAACACAGGGTGCTTCTAATGAAACTAAAATTTTTCTGCTGCAATACACATGCTGGCTCTTCGAAATTTTCTGCTGGGCTATGCGTTACAGCTTCGCAAATTTTACCGCTACCGAAACCAAAGATGTATACACATCAAAAAACTTTTTAATATACAACGGTTTTATAAATGGACTAAAGATTAGAAAATAATATTTCTTTGTCCCATAGAATTGGTTTTGATAACTTTTGATTTTGAAATTTTGGCAAAAGTCATTATAAAAAATTTATGAGATTGGAAATCAAGAGCGTGGGGTGCATGTAGTAGACCTGAATTGATATGAAGGGTAATATATGTATGAATGTGGATATGTGAATAACGACCGCTTAAAATCGATATCAAATTTGTACTTTCTCTGTAGAAATTTTGGGTCTATGTTATGTAGTTTGACTATTGTCAATTAAATTTAATGCTGCATGCGCTCCACGTTTTTCGTTTTCATTCTCATATATGGTTTATAATGACTTTTGCTAAAATATCAAAATCAAAAGTTATCAAAACAAATTCTATGGGACTGAGAAATTTAGAGAAAATAATTTTTAGTCCATTTATAAAAGCGTTGTATATTAAAAAGTTTTTTATTTTATTTTTCTTTTTCGCTTTTGCTGATTTATATGTGTTAGTCGTAGTTAAGCAACTGCGAACGCATTTAAAAGCAATTTAAAACCCTGCTCAAAACAATTGTAGAAAATCTAATTAAAATGGCAAAAATTTTGATCACCATTTGTTAATTTCTTCGAATTTTCATAAATGTTCTACAAAGTTTGAATTTTTGATTGACGTGTTTTTTTAATAGTAAGTTATATTTTCATAAAATACCAATAAACATTTTTTAATCAAAGAAAAGTGGCCAAAACTTGCCAAAATGTGGCTTCCCTATTTACACCGCATATATATTGAATATAAATTTTTTGCTCTTTGTTTTGTTTTAAATAAAACTATTAAAATATGCAATGTCTTTTTATTCTAAAGACAAAATTGTATGTTGAAATCGATGGTTTAGGTATGTCCCGATTTTTTTCCACAGAAATCTGGTCACCGTAGTTATGGGCAAAAGTTCCACTAAATCGGACGAACTCGCGTAGAAACTCACTATTTTTTATAACTTTTAACGTTATTAACGTTTAGTTTTCTCAAGTGGGCCACCCAAAGCAGACTTCGATTTTTTTATATTTCATTGACCGATTTTGAAAATGCACAATATTGAAACTAAAGATTTTGCGCTAATTTAATTTTTTTGACTAGTTATTTGCAAAGAAATTTTTATGCAAGCTTTTACACTTTTTGAAATATTTCAGAAACCATCATTCGAATCTTATGATTTTTTGAAAGCAATTAGAATACTTATTGGACAACAAAATAAAGTGCACAGCTTGTAAAATTTTGATTCTTGTTCTATAATTTTTTTTTATTTTTTTAACTTACAAGCTTTTTACCAAAAAAATGAACCAAGTTAAAAAATATAATACAAATGAACTGAAAAGCAAAAAAAATAAAATAATTTGATAATTCTAGATTTGATGATTGAGTTTTATTTTTTTGCTTTTCAGTTCATTTGTATTATATTTTCTTTTTAAGCTTCGTTCATTTTTTTAGTAAAAAACTTTAAGTCAATCAAAGGTAGAGTAATTTTTTTTTATGAAAATAAAATTGGATATCTACAGTAAATAATGCTTTTTGAATTTTTTTCCTATGTAACAAAATTCAATTGATTAAAAAAATAAAAACTTTTATAAAACAAGAATCGAAATTTTACAAACTGACCACTTTATTTTGTTGCCCAATAAGTTCTCTAACTGCTGTCAAAAAAATCATACGATTCGAATGAATGGTTGCTGGAATATTTCAAAAATTGTAAACGCCTGCATAAAAATTAATTTGCAAATAACTCGTAAAAAAATAAAAGTAGCGCAAAATTTTTGGTGTCAATAGTTCACACCATGTTAACTTTCAAAATCGGTCAATGAAATATTAAAAATCGAAAAGTCAACTTTGGGTGGCCCACTTGAGAAAACTTGACTCATAGAATCGTCGTATGAAATGTCTCTGTAAACTTTTTAATATTTGTAATTTTTTCACAAAACTTACGTGTAAACATAAGGCCCCACTTCATCTAGAATAGGTTTTGATGCATTGTTTAAAAATTCGTTGGCATTTGTGACATTGTACACATAAACAGAAATTTTTGGTTCCACTGGAGGCTTGGCCCACCAGCCGAAAGTTTGGCTCCCTGGCCGGAGTGCAACTTGGTAGTTAATTATTAGATTAATTAGCGCAGTAAATTCACAAGTGACCAAAATTCCAAGAATGAGAAGGCATATTGCAATAGCTATTGTAATCCCTAGAAAAAAATAATAAAAGTTAGTATGTCATAAATTCATAAAATGTATCTTATATATGTATATATGTATTTATTATTACTTTAAACAACAAAAAAATCATATTTTAACCAAGTTTTTGCGAAACAATTATCCGTTATAAGCAGGGCCGTAGCCAGGATTTTTTTCGGGGAGGTTCTGGCAAAATATTTTTTTTTCACTTTTATATCAACATATTTTGATTAAAAGAAAAATACTGATAAAAATAAAATATTACACACATATCAAAAAATATAATCGATAATCGCATGGGGCTATTGCCTGAAAATTTTAAAATGTACTTAGCGGTATTGTGCTACTATGATAGACGGCCAAGTAATCATAGCCAACTTATGTAGACTGCATCACTGCACATACAAAAAAAGCGGTGCCGTTTTCCACTGGAATTATAAAATCTATGTATTATATTTTAAGACTTCCACCAAAATATCTCGCAAAAGATTTACGAGCTGAAAATACCACCAAAAATTGAGCTCTTTTATTAATAAACAGTTTTTTTTTTAATATTTTTTGACAAAATTACCTCAGATGACTAAGTAGTTTAAGCTTAAAAAGTTTTCATAAAAATATAAAAAAAAATTTCTACGGAATCATAATAATGAGATTTTTGATGCTGTTTTTGCACTTTTTTCAAAGACTGGTTTAAGAAAAACTTAAATAACTCAACCAAAACCTTACCATTTAGACTTATGAGGTATCATTTTCTCACTCTTTTAATTTCTTTGCGAATAAGCTCCTTCAAAATATGAAAAAGGGAGGTAAGATAAACGAGTGTCAGGAGTTATCTCTGAGAGAGTCTTACAGACTCCCGGATCACTGCAGTGTTTTTCAGGCTGAGGTATATGGAATCGACATGGCGGCAAGGCTGGTGAGCATAATCGACCTAGCTCCATCTAAACTTGCCTTTGTCGTGGACAGTCAAGCAGCTATCAAAGCCTTAGGGTCGGAAACAACCAACTCGATATGAGATAAGAAATATCGAAGATCCCTTCAAGCTCTACAGCAACACATAATCAACCTTTACTGGGTCCCGGGACGCAACGGTGTCCCAGGAAATGAGGAAGCGGACGAATGTGCTTGAAAGGGATCTGGAATGGGGCTTGGGGAAGCGATCCAGGTCGTGAAACCTCCCCTGCGATTTCTGTTTTCAGATGTCGAGAGAGTGACCAAGGCAGCCACCAACAGCAGGCGGGAAAATCTGCACACCTGCATGGTATCGCGATCGCTCTGGCCACGGCTCGACGAACGAAGAACAATGAGTTTATTAAGGCTGTCAAAGCCAAACGTTAAACTTCTCACAGGAATAGTACCGGGACACTGTACCATTGGTCACATGGCTGCCAGGTTCGGAGCACCGCATAACGATTTCTGTAAAAGCTGTAGAGATGAGGCGGAGGTAGAATCCATCCAGCACTTCCTTTGTGAATGTCCAGCACTCCGAAAAAAACGCCTCAAATTTCTTGGGGACCATTTCTTCGAGAGCCTGGGTACCTTAGCGAAAGCTCCACTGGAGGGACTGCTTGGATTCGCCAGGGAATCGAAATGGTTCAAAGACATGTAGGGATAGGCATGGGGAAACACCCCTGGGCATCGTAGTGGGCCTTTGTGGCCTCCGAGTGAACTCTTCTCACAGCCGCCCACTTAACCTAACCTAACCTACATCCGATAGTAAATTTTGTAAAATATAATAATAATAATATGTTGGCGCTAACACATATGTTAGTGTTTGGCCGAGCTTCTTTGTAAAATATAAAAATGGAAAATAGCACTAAAGGTTCAGAAATGTAGGTATTTGCTAATTTTATTAGCTGTATGAGATAAATGCACATAAAATCATTGTTTAGAACTGATTTGTTGATTCCGGGTAAGAAAAGTGGTTTTTTGCATTCCTCACGCTCTGGGCACTTTTCGCAACTTACAAACTTAATGTGTTAGAATGCCGACCACTGCTCTAGCGCAGGGTTTCTGAATCTGTGATACGCGTACTACCAGTGCTACATTATACCACCAAAGGTGGTACCCTAGCGGACAAGCCAAACAAATGATAGCTCAATTTTATTATCAAGATAGTCAATTTTATAAAGTCTCGAGCTTTAAACTCTCTTTTCTTTTCAATTTTTTTGTGTTCTGGAATGGGCAGCGCTCATATTCAGTTGCTGCTATATACGGAGGTAAGATGACTTTCAAAGGAGAAAATGCTGAGCAGGTTGTTCGAATTGCATTCCGAGGTACAATTGTTTTTTAACGGAAACTAATTTTGAATTGCAAAGTCGATTGACAGACGAATTGTGGCTAACAATATTAGCTTACTTAGCACACATGTGTAGTATGACATGATTTGAATTTAAGTTTGCATGGTAAAACCACCAATAGAGTTTTGGTTGATAATAAAATTAACACACCTGTTGTGCACCACTTCCGTATTAGGATTTTGCTACGAATCGTAGAAATTCATATCAATGGCATTCCTAAAAACGAGCGAGTAAGAAATTGACAGCTTTGCGTAATTTTGTACGAAAATATTTCTGTGTCGTAAGCGAGTGGTGTTCTTTTAAACAGATAAATTTACCTTTCGCATATGCATATATTTTTATCCACTACTTTATATTAACGAACAAAAAATAATGTTTGTTGCCCTTTATCGAGAAACTTGTGTACGGTTAAGTTATTTGTACAATGATTTTGGGTTATTGTGTCCAAACGCATGACCAGAATCTAAAAGCTTTAACACAAACGTGTAGTCAAAGGATTAAACTATATTTTATTTTTAGTATTTTTATTGAGCTTTGTACCACGATTGTTTATTAGGAAAAATTGAAAAAGCAACAAAGTCTAAGCGGTAGAAGTTATAGCACTATTTCGGAGATCACCACATCTCCTCATCAGACTTCTTTTTNCGTCGATTGTCGAATAATTTGACGGCAAATCGGACACAAAATGCTTGTATTACCATTTAGATTAGTACACCTACTGTGCTCTGCAAAGCAATCTGTGCAAAGCTTAAAATTATTGGCCGAGCTTCTCCTCCGATTGGCGAGCGGTGTGTGCCTTGATATCACACAAACACGGTTACCTCACGACAAAAAATTTTCTGCCCAGAATTTACAAAAAAGTTAGCAAGTAAAAAACAACGTTTTATTATACAACAAACTGTAAAAACAAACCTCGTTTATTTGCCATGAATAAGACATGGGTACAATAAAGTTTTACTGAAAGAAAAGTAAACAAATTCATTTTACATATGAGGCTATGAGGGCCAGTGAGCCTATCTAAAGACAAATTTTCAGTAATACCACCTACGTGATTCTACATATTATAGTAAAATAAAACTAAAAGGGCGTGCCTCGGGCTATTACCGTTTCGGTTCTTGTAATGCATTTTAAGGTGCACCTCAACTTTTTTTGAAATGTCAGTTAAGCTACTCTGGCGCACAAGGCCTCATATATTAGATACATTTGCATACGTATATAAAAACATACATTTTTATTCAATCCCTGTATACGTACGTGTATAAAGAAGAATATAACAAAAAATTTTGAAACAGAAAACAACACATAAATATTTTTGCAACGCACGCGTTTAAAAATATGCTTTTCATAAAAGCGCGCTTAAAGCTCTTGTCTTTTGATTTAAAAAATCGACATAAGTACATATACCGAAGCGCTATAGAACCCAAATACACCGCACAAACTGCTCTTCGAACCTCCTTTCTTCATTTTCTCAATATATGGATCAAAGATCTGTCAATAAGTATTGAACGTGTGGCATATTTCGTGATATCAATTCACGGCTCGGCATTTCACGTTGCATTTCGAACAAATTAGATGTGGTATCACCATACATATAATAGGGGTGTTCCCTTAAACTCGTAAAAGTCTCGTAAACTTCGTAAATTTATGAGCCTCGTAAAAGGACTGTCAAAATTTGTATGGAGCTCTATTTACGAGCCCCTCGTAAGTTTACGAGGCACATATGATGCGCAAACAACCCCGTAAAAATCAGCCGAGGGGGCCGAAACTTTTATACTAAAATGTATGATAAAATAATGAAAATAAAAGAAAAGAAATAATACGCGAATAAAATGAATGAGTTTCATCTACTAACTGTTTCGACATATGTAGGTGTTCTCCTAATTTTCGGCATTTTTAACTGCATTTTATTTAAGAGTATATAGATAAGATGGCGGGATGTTATGGAAAATACTACGAAACAAACATTGCTTCACAAAATTCTGGTTGATCTGTCAAACAGTCACTTTACGCACCTATTTGCACCTTTTCAGAAAGGGGGCGTTCCCATAAAAGCCTCGTAAACTTACGAGTTTTACTCGGTTTAAGACTTTTCGAGTTTAATGAATCCCCTAAATAACAAAGTATAGAAAATTTTGCTGGGGGTAGCAGAGGGAGAGGGAGGCCCCCACTGCGATGGAAAGATCAGGTGGAGAAGAACTTGGCTTCACTTGGCGTTTCTAACTGGCGACGGTTGGCACAGAAGAGAAACGACTGGCCTGCTAGCAGACCCGGCGAACTTCGAACCCCCCCCCCGCTAGCAGACCCGGCGAACTTCGAACCCCCCACCCCCCGCCCCCCCCAAAAATAAATTTTTTGCATTGAAACATTTTGGTCCAACATTTTCACCAACAGTTCACGTTCATGTTTCAGTGACGCATTTATCTTCTAATATTACGGGGTGGTGGTTGTCGGAAGGCATATTTCCATTGCCATCTTAAATAACCTAGCAAAAGTGTACATGAATACGTAATAGTTGCAGTGCGTGTGAAAGGCGCCACGCCCCATTTTCAAATAACCCCCATTTTCTCTAAGAGTATGGGATTGATTTTATATNGGTGGTGGTTGTCGGAAGGCATATTTCCATTGCCATCTTAAATAACCTAGCAAAAGTGTACATGAATACGTAATAGTTGCAGTGCGTGTGAAAGGCGCCACGCCCCATTTTCAAATAACCCCCATTTTCTCTAAGAGTATGGGATTGATTTTATATATCTCCATACCATGTTCGAGTACTCTACCATGAACACTTCCGGAGATATGCAATGTGAAAAATTCGGTTTGTGTGAGAGGTGCCGCGCACCTTTTTCCAATGGCCCCAATTTTCTTCATGACTATGCGACTGTATTTATATTTCTTGTACATACCAAGTTCCAGTACTCTACAATGAACACTTCCAGAGATATGCAGTGTGAAAAATTCGGTTTGTATGGGAGGTGCCACGCCGCTTTCTCCAATAGCCCCAATTTTTCTTCATGACTATGCGATTGATTTTATATATCTTTTATGTACCAAGTTCCAGTGCTCTACCATGAACACTTCCAGAAATATGCAGTATGAAAAATTCGATTCTTATGGGAGGTGCCACGCATCCTTTTCCGATAACCACAATTTTTCTCCATGAGTATGCGATTGGTTTCATATATCTCCATTCCATGTTCGAGTCCTCATCCATGAACATTTTCCGGGATATGCAGTATGAAAAATTCGGTTTGTATGGGAGGTGCCACGCATCCTTTTCCGATAACCACAATTTTTCTCCATGAGTATGCGATTGGTTTCATATATCTCCATTCCATGTTCGAGTCCTCATCCATGAACATTTTCCGGGATATGCAGTATGAAAAATTCGGTTTGTATGGGAGGTGCCACGCCCCTTTTCCAATAACCGCAATTTTTCTTCATGAGTATGCGATTGTTTTCAAATATCTCCATACCATATTCGAGTACTCTACCATGAACACTTCCAGAGATATGCAGTATGAAAAATTCGGTTTGTATGGGAGGTGCCACGCCCCTTTTTCTAATAGCCCCAATTTTTCTTCACAGCCATGTAATTGATTTCATATATCTCCAAATTCGGTTTGTATGAAAGGTGCCACGCCCCTTTTCCAATAACCGCAAGTTTTCTTCATGAGTATGCGATTGTTTTCAAATATCTCCATACCATATTCGAGTACTCTACCATGAACACTTCCAGAGATATGCAGTATGAAAATTCGGTTTGTGTAGGAGGTGCCACGCCCCCTGCACCTAGCGGTATGAAATATACTTTACATCCGATTCTCATACGTACCATATATACACGAAAAATTTCATAGAGATCGGTCGAGCCGTTTAGGAGGAGTTCGACCACTAACACCGTGACACGAGATTTTTATATATTAGATTTCAAACCCTTGTTCTTTGATAAAATCCAAAACTTAAAAAGGTTATTTTCTTAAAACAATAATCTGTTGCATGTTTATAAGTAATCAGTCACTCCAAAGTTTTGGTGGACACAAAGTACACAAAACACTTTTTTTCAGGGACGTGAACCGGATGAAAAATTTGGTCGGTTCGGTTCAGCGGTTCGATTTTGCACTTTTGGGCTGGTTCATCACAGCAGTTTTTTGGTCTTTGATCTGAGGTTTCGGTTCGGTTCAATGGTTCGGAAATCAAAAAAAAAAAAAAAATACGCGCAAGTTTAAGAGACAAGTGTCAAGTGCAACAACGCTCAAGGGTAAGTGTCAAGTGTGAGATGGGTTGCCTTTACATTTGATATTGCCACATGGTAAACAAACAGGGTATGTATTACCATTTTTAACAAAACGAGAAAAAATTGGTAAATTTATCTATTGAAAATTGGTAGAAACAAGCCTTTATGAGAAGGGGTTTGGTTTTCGGTTCGGATGAAACATTTGTGTAAAATTTTGGTTCGGTTAATGGTTCAGTTAATTAATAGAAAAAGCGGGATTCGGTTCAAAACCAGTGCGGTTCAAAACCAGTTTACGTCCCTTTTTTAGTTTTGTGGTTCGTTTTATGTATGTTTACACATTTCTATGTATGTACGTTCATAGGTGGTACGCCAAAAAAAGTGTGAGAACCGCTGCTCTAGCGCATTCTTTAGGAGTGGTTAAATAATGGCGGTTGCCTCAACTACAATTTAGTAACTATAACTATACAATGCGTTGAGAAAAAGCTTATCCGTATTAGCAGACCTTAATAGCATCTTTTTATGAACCATACGTTAAGTTGGATGGAATTTGTAAAAATATGCTTCAAAGTAATATTAATTAGTACATATTTACCAAACCCTTCATCTATTTTAACGATTTGGTTCAACCTAGATGAATATCGGAATTATAACACATTTAATTTTAATCATCAAACCATGGCAATAGTTCCCGATCTTTGGTAACAGTTTCCAAGTATTGTCAAAATTCGAAAACTAGATATCGTCGTTTAAAATACAAAAACACGTATCGTTGCTCTGCAAAACCGCGTAACTGACATTTTTTGCCAAAAATTGGATTTCCTCACCGAAGCTCTTGGCTCAAGCCTTATCCATATACTAGCCGGTAACCCGATTTCTTTATAAAAGAGAGAAAAATTTTGAAATATGAGTGTTTTTACTCTTTAGATAAATAATTTATGCAACCTCACATACAGGGTGCAATATCCGAGTAAAATGGCCGAAAATAAAATAAAATGTACCATTTGTGGCGTCCATCAAAAATATATATATGTTATTGAGCTTTGTACCGCAATAACAACCACGCTGTCAAGCTTTAAAGCGGCGAATCAGCTGCACTTGATAGTAGAAGGATGAATAAGGAAAATGGATTAGCAACAAAAGCTTACGGGGTGTGCATAGCTCAGTGGTTGGCGCTTCTGACTTTGCAAATCAATAACGCGGGTTCGATCCCTGCAGAAAGTTTAGAAAAAAAAGTAGTCATATAAGGAGATGTGGTGATGTCCGAAATAGCTGCTATAACTTCTACCGCTTAAGATTGTTGTTTTTTCCATTTTTCCTAACAAACAAATCGTGGTACAAAGCTCAATAACACTATTGAAATATCGCAACATTTTCAATTCGTGTAAAAAAATAAATTTTTTCTACATGATTGTTTGTATTTGTCAAATTATAGTGTACACTAGGGTGCCCATCGAAATGCTCTTTTTGGAAATTTCCAGACCCTACCCCATAATTTTATTCGTTTTATGAAAAATATTATTGCCTGTTTTTATAAATTTTTTAAAGGTCATTTAGAGGTCGCGACCTGTCGATTTAGGTCAGAAAATACGATTTTGTAGATGTATGAGTTTTTGAATAACTATTTTAGATTCGATTTCAAAGGTCGAATATGATCTGGGAAGAGGATATAGGCTTTTAAGATGGTATATAATAAATAATCTATTGTCGGACTTGGCTTGTTGGAATTTTTTATCGGGTAAAATAATAAACCCATATTTCTCTTAATTTTTAAATTTTGACCATCGATAATTTCCACAATTTCGACATATGCAGTACTATCTAAATTAAATCTATTTTTAAATAAACTGATAGCTCATTTATTGCAATCGCATACAAATTGCCGAAGTTAGGCGATTGTCCTTAAATACGGCCCTGAATTTACTTCGAACTTCGTCCCGCCCAAAATTAATTTTTTTACTGAAATATTTTGGTCCAATATTTTCACCAAAAATTCGCGNGGCGCTTCTGACTTTGCAAATCAATAACGCGGGTTCGATCCCTGCAGAAAGTTTAGAAAAAAAAGTAGTCATATAAGGAGATGTGGTGATGTCCGAAATAGCTGCTATAACTTCTACCGCTTAAGATTGTTGTTTTTTCCATTTTTCCTAACAAACAAATCGTGGTACAAAGCTCAATAACACTATTGAAATATCGCAACATTTTCAATTCGTGTAAAAAAATAAATTTTTTCTACATGATTGTTTGTATTTGTCAAATTATAGTGTACACTAGGGTGCCCATCGAAATGCTCTTTTTGGAAATTTCCAGACCCTACCCCATAATTTTATTCGTTTTATGAAAAATATTATTGCCTGTTTTTATAAATTTTTTAAAGGTCATTTAGAGGTCGCGACCTGTCGATTTAGGTCAGAAAATACGATTTTGTAGATGTATGAGTTTTTGAATAACTATTTTAGATTCGATTTCAAAGGTCGAATATGATCTGGGAAGAGGATATAGGCTTTTAAGATGGTATATAATAAATAATCTATTGTCGGACTTGGCTTGTTGGAATTTTTTATCGGGTAAAATAATAAACCCATATTTCTCTTAATTTTTAAATTTTGACCATCGATAATTTCCACAATTTCGACATATGCAGTACTATCTAAATTAAATCTATTTTTAAATAAACTGATAGCTCATTTATTGCAATCGCATACAAATTGCCGAAGTTAGGCGATTGTCCTTAAATACGGCCCTGAATTTACTTCGAACTTCGTCCCGCCCAAAATTAATTTTTTTACTGAAATATTTTGGTCCAATATTTTCACCAAAAATTCGCGTTCACGATTTCTAGTGATACATTTATCTGCTAATATTACGGTTTGGTGGTTGTCAGAAGGCATATTTCCATTGTCGTCTTTAATAACCTAACGAAAGTGTATGTTCGTGAAGAAGTTCTTGAAATTCTCCAATGATCTGGCGTTTCACAGCACTGTTAATCGCACACCGAAATAGATTTGAAGAACTTTCTCCCATTCACCCCCTGGTAGCAACAATGATCCGGTTGATTCTGTCCTTGAAACTGTATGGTATAGTTGGTTGCAATTTAAAAATTGGTGAGTATCGTTGTTCAACAGAAATCCTATATACAGTACAGACTTATTTCAGTTGCAATACCTTAAAGCTCTTATCAAGGAGCGCAATGGTTCTTATGGTAGATTTAATGCTGGTCATTTGAGATTGACCCTTGGATAACTCAATCCTGGTGTATCAGAATGAAGCTCGCAAATCACGTTCATTGAGCCAATCGGAACACACGTGAGCTCGGCATACTCGGTGGTACAGCATGTCGATGTAATCGGACATTCACCGCACTCTTTCTCACTCGACGATTTTTAGTAATATGTAACTCGACCCCAGCGTCCCCCGGCGGCTGTTTTATTGCAATAGTATTGCCCTTACCGTTACCAATACATAAGTATCTCGAATATAAGGCAGATCGGATTTTAACTAAGATAATTAAAAATAACACGACTCAAACTGGGAATCTGAACTATTTATCCAGAGACCTTACTCCAGCACACACAAAAAATTTCGTTAAAATCGATTCACTCACAAACACAAAAACAGAAATATTATATGTTATGAGGTGCGTTTTTTTCAAGTCTGAGGTGAACTCAGCCGATCCAGAGTCCAGCGAATGTCCCACTAACCCCCACCAAATAAAACACACTATTTTCGTGTATTTACTTCGAACACACACACACACACACGGCGCTACGACTAGAGTGCTTAGTCAAAAGAGAAGGAGAGCGAGAGGAGAGATGACGTTCGTTGTGGTCGTGCGGTCGGGTCGCTAGCAGCACGGCGGATGACTCTCAGGAGCGGCGGAGCAACGGTGAGGGCGCTAGCAGCGCGGCGGGTGACTCTTAGCAACGGTGGGAGCGCTAGCAGCGCGGCGGGTGACTCTTGGCAACAGCGGAGCAACGGTTGAGCAACGGTGAGAGCGCTAGCAGCACGGCGGGTGATTCTCAACAACTGTTGAGCAACGAGGGCGGCCCGACGGGTGATCTTCGGCAGCGGGTGACTTCTAACAGCAACGGGTTGTTCGTACTGGCACTCAGCGGCTCGGCAACCGGTGGAGCGAAGCGACCTAGCAAGACTAGCAAGACTCAGGAACCGTCGCTCCCATAATCGCACTCTAGACGAGTAGGGGCTGGAACGGGTCGGCGGTGTCGGAGGCTCAACCAGCCGGTGACAAATAAGGATGCCTAAAAAGGCGTACAATCCCCGGTCAGACGGCGGGTTGAGTCGTACTTGGTTTTTGCTTGGCCAGTCGGCGACAATTAATGCGCCCGAAGGGACACCATTTAGTCGCGATTGGTTACGCCGAGCTTGGCTTGGCTGGCCGGCAAGACGCTCCTGGAATTCCTTCCTTTCGGCTTCGTGCTGTTGCACGCATGTGGGGTGCTCCCCCCTGATGGTCTCGCTTTTGCTGTTGTCACGTGTTTCGTTTTCGGCAGTGAACTCTCCGCGTAGTGGGCTAACGGTCGCCGCGTCTTTGCTGTGGACTTTTAACTTTCCCCGCGGGTCGTCGTCTGAGCATGGTCTCTCGCGTTCGACGTCGTTGGCGGTGGACGGTGAGCTTTTAGCGGTGACTATTTCTTGCACGGCCAATAGCGACTGGTGTGTTGCAGCAGTGGCCCGTGGAAAATCTGAACACGCTGAATTCGTGGTTTGTTCGGTGGCCACGGCGTACTCTCAAATGGCGGTCGCCATCGTCGGATGCGTTTTGGCTCATCTGGTGGAGCTGGGTGGAGCTTTCGGCGGCTCATCACAGCGGCATGTCTGACGTGACTGGGGAAAGAATCTGGAAATGATAAGATGGAGAGCGGGTTTCGGTCGTTATGTCGCTGCGGCTTCGGTAGTTGGTTGGTTGTTTATGTGGTGAATGGTTTTAGGTCCTGCAGGTGTGCGTGCGCTGGTTGTTTGTCGGGCCGCTCGGGGTTGCCGAGTTTCACGGTGTTGGTAGATATGTACTTGGCGACTATGTATGGGCCTGAGAATTTTGGAGCAAGCTTCTGTGCATAGTTGTCGGCAGCAGAGGAGAGTGAGTGATCTCGCTTCATAACCTTCTCTCCCACCTTAGGTTTCCACGGCCGTCTGCGCAGGTCATAGTATATTTTCTGCTGCTTGGCTGCCGCGGTGAGGTGCCCATTTATCTCTGTCCATAACTCGGTGATGGCTGGAGGTGCTGCGGGGTGCTCTTCAGGTACTGCCCCTTCGGAGCGTATCTGCCGTGGCGCTGCTGTATTGCGCCCGAAGTTTATCTCCGCGGCGGAAGCTTGCGTGGATTCGTGCTGAGCCGTGTTTATAGCGAAGGCGATCTGGGGGAGCTCCTGGTCCCAGGTGCGGTGATCTGTCTTTGAGCGCTGGGCTATCATGGTTTTTATTACTCGATTGGTTCGCTCGGTCGGGTTTTCGTGGGGGGCGTATGCTGCGGTGAATTTATATTCTATGCGATGTTCGCCGAGGAATGCTGCTAGCGCTTTGCCCACGAATTGTTTCCTGTTGTCGCTGAGAAAGACGGCGGGGCAGCCGAACCTGCAGATGACTCTCTCCTGGAGTGCTTTGATGACGTTTGCGGCGGTTGCTTGGCGCACGGGGACTAGTTCAACCCATTTGGAGAACTTGTCGACCAGGACGAGGAGGCACGTGTTTCCATGTTTGGAGCGCGGTAGCGGTCCGACGAAGTCGGCCGTGACGATCTCCCATGGCCGTGAGCACTACATGGTGGCCATCAATCCTGCTGGGTGTCTTTGTTCTACCTTATACTCGGCGCAGGGCAGGCATCTTCGCACGTGCTTGAGTACGTCGCGGTACATCCCAGGCCAGTAGTAATTCTGCTGCGCTTGGAGAATTTGTTGCGCGGCGCGATGTGGCGGAACAGTCTATTGTCGATAACTTGGTAGTCCGGGTTGTGGCTGGGTTGTTGCTGAACCACCTTCAGTTTCCTCTCGTACCAATCGCCGGTGCTGGTTTCTACGGTGTGGAGCGTGTCTGCTCCATCATCGGTAGTTGTTAGCGGGCATCGCGAGAGTGCTTCTGCTACTATGTTCAGTGCTCCCTTACGGTATTCGATGTCAAAATTATACTGCTGGAGTTCGAGCGCCCATCTCGCCAGTCGTCCGGATGGGTTCTGCAGCGAGTGTAGCCACTTCAGCGAGTGATGGTCGGTGATTAGGGTGAAGTGGTATCCTTCCAGGTACGGTCTCATCTTGCGCATCCTCCATAGCACAGCGAGGCACTCCTGTTCGGTGGCTGAGTAACGCTTCTCCAGGTCGTTTAGGCTTCGGCTGGCGTACGCCACGACTCCCTCGTGGTCGCAGTGGCGCTCGTGAGCTTCTCTTTTACAGGTCTATTCTGCGCTGGTAATAAAAAGTTTGTAACCGGTAAATAAAGTTCCTGGCAATTTTTAAACCCTTTTCGCATTCTGTATACTCTTGTAACCGGTAAATTTTGTTACCATCTCATAAGCTGGTAACAAATTATTGCCCCGTGAAATATGCAATGCCAGGATTTGCACAATTCTTCATAGCTGAATTGCTGAATATTTTAACTGCATTACCAACGTACCCAGAATCGCGGTGACAAAAACTGGTAACATTTTTTGGTAATACAATTTTCCGGTTACAAAATCTTCGGTAACGTGCAGAATAGACCTGTTAATGTCAGGAATGCGTGGTGTGGAATGATTGTGGTGTGCCCCATACCCAAGCCTGGCCTTTCTTCAGCAGTTGGTTGAGTGGTGCTGAAAGCGTGGAAAAATCGGCGACGGAGCGGCGGTACCATGATGCGAGACCGAGGAATCGACGAAGCTCTCGGATGNCAGGAATGCGTGGTGTGGAATGATTGTGGTGTGCCCCATACCCAAGCCTGGCCTTTCTTCAGCAGTTGGTTGAGTGGTGCTGAAAGCGTGGAAAAATCGGCGACGGAGCGGCGGTACCATGATGCGAGACCGAGGAATCGACGAAGCTCTCGGATGTTCTGAGCCGCTGGCATTTCTCGTACGGCGGATATTTTTGCAGGATCAGTGTGTATGCCCTCGGAGCTAACGATGTGGCCGAAGTAGTGGAGCTTCTGGTGCACAAAGCTACACTTGTCGAAGTTCACCTGCATCCTCTTACTCTGGAGTCGTTCGAACACTTCTCGTATGTTGCTCATGTGCTCGTCGAAGGTGTCTCCTAGGACAATGATGTCGTCTAGAACGCGAATACCTTCGGCTGGGGTTCCGGACCGAGAATCGCGTCGAGAGCGCGCTGGAATGTCGCTAGAACGGAGTGTAACCCGAACGGCATGACTTTTCACTGGAACAACCCCGCCCTGGGACGGTGAAGGCGGTATATGGCCGTGATCCTTTGGCTAGGGGTATCTGCCAGTAGCCGTTTTTAAAATCAATTGTGGATATGTACTTCGCTTCTCTGAGTTGGTCGAGGATTGCTCCAATCTGGGGAAGTGGGCTGGCGGCGTTGAGTTGGCGGTAGTCTATGCACATCCTCCAGCTTCCTTGCTTCTTACGAATTAGGACAATCGGTGAGCTGTACGCGCCCTTTGATGGTTCGATCCGCTGCCAGCAGCTCATTGACTTCAGCATTGATCACCTGTTGCATAGCCGGGTTGCGGGGGTAGTAGCGCTGCTTCAGCGGCCGGTTGTGTTTGAGGGTGATCACATGCTCGGCGGCGGTACTGGGTCCGGTGATTCCGCTGAAGGTCTTCTTGTGGTGTATCAGGAATTTGGCCAGCTGGTTATTCTGCTCCTTGCTCAGGTGTTCTCTCTCGGTCAGAGCGTACAGCTGGGGTGGTGTATCTATTGTTCGCGGGATGGCTGCCGGAAGTGATTGTCCATCTAGCAAGTGTTGTTGTCGCTCGCTCGTTAAACATTATTCTTACTGGATAAGTGTACAAGCTGGAGACGCATGTGTGATCGGCCAGTTGTACGTTTCGGTGAGTAGGTTGATGCTGGAATTTCCTCTCTTCTAGGTGTTGACGTAAGGACTCGTCGATGGAGGTGAGCGTTGCGCCGGTGTCTAATAGCGCTCGTACGCTCTTACCTTCTACGCTTACATCGATATAGTAGCGACCATCTACTTTTCCTCCTGGTTGAGTGGTAGCATCCAAAGGGGCGGCGAGAGGACGTTATCTCGGCCGCACCTAGAGCAGAACAGTCTTTTCGTCCTTTGGCATCGGAAGCGGAGGTGCCCGCGTCCTTTGCACCGCCAGCAGGATTCCTCTCTGCTGTACCTCTGTTCTAGAGGAGCTAGTCTGTGTACTGCCTCTCTGCCATTTCTGGCCTCCTCGCCCTTCAGAAGCTCAAATTCGTCAGTGAGATCCATCAGCTCCTCGATCGACTTGAACTCTCCCCGCATGACAAAAAGGCGATATTCCACGCGCAAGCCATCATAGATGCGCTCCAGGTGATCATCTCCGCACATAGTCGGGTGTTGGCGTATCAGCGTTTGTAGTGCCAAGATATAATCTTTGGCTTTCTCTCGGCTCTGTTGGCGTCGCTACCGAATGGCTTCTCCCAGCTGGCTCATGTGTCGCCTGGGGAGGAAGAACCGCTCGACTTCTACACGGAATGCTGCCCACGAGTGGATTTATAGCTTTCGCACGCGGAACCATTGGAGGGCTTTCTAGCGCAGCACTTCAGGTAGGGTTGGGAGGAGGTCGTCCATTGGGATGCGGTAGCACTCGGCTAGTTCTTCGATTCTCTCCAGGAAGTCGTGTAGCGCGTCGCCTCCTGCAAAGTGTCCGTCCCATCGACGGACAGTATTCATCAGCTCAGCATCGCTGCTCTCATTACGCTTGGATGCTTTACTGGCCTGTCCTCTTCTGCTTTGACCTCTTCTTCTAGGTCTCTCAGTAAATCCTCTGTTGACTTGCGGTACCGCTTTGCTTTTACATATGCGCTAAGCGCGTTGCGCAGGTCGGCAACTGTTTATCCCTCTACGAAAATTCGGTGTCGCTTGCACTCTTCTATCAATTTCTCCTTCTTTAGCAGGTATATCCAGCTGAGGGAGTAAATGTTTAGCGTATTCATTTTGCTCTGGCTGGCGCGTGTGTCATCTGTTGGTTGTGGTGTGTTCGGCGAGCCCGCTTCCGCAGTGTTCGTGCTTGTAAAATTTTTTGCACATGCGCCTGCAGAGCTGGGTCCCTGCTCGGGCGCCATTTATGAGGTGGGTTTTGTCAAAGGCTGAGGTGAACTCAGCCGATCCAGAGGCCAGCGAAGGTCCCACTAACCTCCACCAAATAAAACACACTATTTTGATGTATTTACTTCGAGCACACACACACGGCGCTAGGACTAGAGTGCTTAGCAACCTTATGTCCGAAGAGAGGGAGGGCGAGAGGGAGAAATGACGTTCATTGTGGTCGTGCGGTCGGGTCGGAGTGGATGACGGCGAGAGCGCTAGCAGCATTTTTTATGAGTATGCGATTAATTTCGTGTGAGAGGTGCCACGCCCCCTTTTCCAATAGCTCCAATTTTTCTCCAACAGTATGCGATTGATTTCATATATATCCCTACCAAGCTCCAGTACTCTACCATGAAAGATATGCGGCTTGAAGAATTCGGTTTTCCAATAATATCAATTTTTCCGTGAGTATGCGATTGATTTCATATATTTCAAAATATACATAAAAATGTCATACAAATCGGTCAAGCCGTCTCGGAGGAGCTAACCACAAATACCGTGACATGAGATTTTATTCAAATGGTGGCAACCCTATGCACATTTTTTTCTGTTTTAATTGTTTTCATACATTCGCAGTGGAATAGCATTATTGCAGCTTATTTAAGTTATTATTTTTTTTAAACCGGAATACATTTTCATATATAAAGATTTTATCGAATGGTGGCAACCCTATAAAATTTTTTTCTGTATTAAATTTTTTATGCATTCTCAGTGAAATATAGTTATTGCGCTTTTTTTTAATTTAATTTTTTTTTGTTTTGATATTTCAAATATCTGGAAACACCGGGTTCTAATTTTTTTCTTTACAAACCTTCTACAGACAGAGAGAAATAAAATGAAATAAAAACGAAGCAAATCCGGCGAGCCGTTCTTGAGTTATGCGGTAACACACGAACTGCAATTCATTTTTATATGTAAAGATTTTTTTCGAGTGGTGGCAACCCTATTAATTTTTTTATTTTTGCTATATTTGTTTATACATTCTCAGTAAAGTACATTATTGTGGCTTATGTAAATTTAACTATTATTATTATTTTTTTAATATGTGGCAACACCGGTTTTCCAATTTTTCTTTACATTCATTTTACGGACAGAAATACACAAAATGAAATAAAGGCGAAGCAAATCCCTTCAGCCGTTCTTGAGTTATGCGACAACCCACGAAAGCAAGCCGTTTGTACATATAATTTTTTTTCGAAGGGTGGCAACCCTACCGAAATTTTTTACTGAATTGACTTTTTTATACATTCTCAGTGAAATAACATTATAGCGGCTTATTTTAAATTAATTTATCTGGCAACACCATTTTTCCAATTTCCTCTTCGCAAACCTTCTACGGATAGAAAGACATAAAATGAAATAAAAACGAAGCAAATCCCTTGATCCGTTCTTGAGTTATGCGATAACACACGAACAGCGACTAATTTTTAACCGACTTCCAAAAAAGGAGGAGGTTATCAGTTCGTCGGAATCTTTTTTTTTTTTTTTTATGTATGTTACCGCATAACTTTGCACCACGTCAACCGATTTTCTTTTTGCAACGGAAAGGGAGTGTCTCAGAGGTGGTTACATACTAATTTGGTCTAGATCCGATCATTGGATCATGAAATATATAGATATATATATATTTCTTTAAGTCGGTTTTTTTTGCTAAAAATTACTTGTTATATATAAATATGTACCTGTGGAGTATACACACTATCTGCACTGCTCTTAGTTACTCTTACGTTCTCTTTAACATGTGTATAAGTTATTTACTTTGTAACCGATGTACCTAAGTACAAACATGAAGTGAAGCAATAAAGCAGCGGCAAAAATAACTGACCTACCTAGCTACATTAGTAATAGGAGATTACTACGAATTTCAAGATGCCGGATTCCAACCAATCCATGCCTGCGGTAACACTGGGAAGCAGCAGCTTTACAATGCGTTCTTCAGATCCATTTACTTTCAATAACCCTGCGGAATGGCCTAGGTGGCAGCGACGGTTTGAGAGATTTAGAATAGCGTATAAACTCGACAAAGCTTTGGGAAAGGAGCAAATACACACGCTGATTTACTTAATGGGGGACCAGGCGGATAACATTTTCTTATCTTTTCCCTTATCGTCAGCAAACGAAGAAAACTATTCTGAGGTAATGCGAGCCTTTATAAATCTTTTTGTCATCAAAACCAACGTCATCTATGAGCGGGCTAAGTTTAACCTTTGAAGTCAACTTGAAGGTGAGCTTATAGAAGACTTCATTACTGATTTGTACATACTTTCCGAAAAACTGTAATTACGGTGCCCTGCGCGATGAAATGATTCACGAAAAGATTGTTGTTGGAGTGCGCGACCGCCGATTGTCCGAAAAACTGCAGCTATTGACCGATTTGACATTGGAAAAAGCTATCACCGAAGTAAGACAACACCAAGCAGTGAGAAAACAACAGGTAGATCTCATCAACTCTTCTATACATAGACTCGGCGCAGAGTCAAACATACCAAAAAAGATAAAGATAACACAGGAAGTAAGAAGCCGCAGATCAAATATATTTGGGGTGGCTCTCAGCCGTGAAGCAGAACAATTGTCCGGCGAAGGGGAAGAAGTGTAACAAATGTCACAAATTGAATCAATTCGCAAGTGTATGTAGGTCAAACTAAATGAAAAATATACACAGAATCAACCATTTCATGATTTAACTTCGGTTAAAAATGAATTTTTGGGAATGCTCTCTGTGAATAGCATAAGCGAGCTCCACACTTGGTAAGTGGGAATATATGTAAATCAAGTTAATCTTAATTTTATGATAGACACTGGTTCGCCAATTGACGCGATTTCATACGAAACTTACACAAACAAGTTCTCTAAGCCAAAGCTACACAGGTCCGACAAAGCTTATTCGGGACCAGACGGAAAAACTCTACTGGTAAAGGGAATTTTTCAAGCAGCCATAAAATTTCAGCAAAATAAAATAAAAAGCAACATTTATGTCATCGAAGGGCTGTAGAAACATTTGCTAAGCTTGGATACGAGTATGAGGTTACGGTTGGCTACAAAAAATGCAATTGCATACATAGACGGCGAAGATCGTACACTTAACACTAAAATCCACAGTTGGTATAGCGAAGGCGTTTCCATCTCTTTTCAATGGGCTCAGTTGTTTGAAAGACTTCGAATGTAACATCAAACTAAAAAATTACGTAATGCCTTTTCAGATTTTTGCAGTACGTAGGGTACCCGTAGCGGTTCACGATGCTGTGAAGTCGAAACTAGACGAAATGCTTAAAGTGAAGGTAATAAAAGAAGTAGACGAGCGCACACCCTGGTGCTCCCCAATGGTAATTACTACCAAAAGTAATGGCGATATTCGACTCTGCGCCGACCTAACTAAGCTAAATGCAGGCGTTGAGAGGGAAATACACCCAATGCCGGTAGCCGACCATTCTTTAGCACAACTAGCAGGGGCAAAACATTTCTCCAATTGGACGCCAACTCGGGGTTTTGGCAAGTTAAATTAAACGTGGCATCACAATTATTGACGACGTTTTTAACACCGTTTGGTAGGTACCGTACTTTGAGAATGCCTTTTGGCATTTCTTCCGCACCGGAGATTTATCAAAAACGAATGCAATATATACTGCGCGATATCAAGGGTGCCAAAATTGATGATATTCAAGTCTTCGGCTCCGACTCCAAATCGCACGATGATATTTTACGTCGAGTTTCAAGCAGATTAAAAGAGAATGGCGCTACATTGAACAGGGAAAAGTGTGAAATCGGTACTAGTCCCTGAAGTGTTTATGTCATGTCGTCGACGCGCGGGGAATTCGTCCAAACAGTTCAAAGATATCGGCCATCGAGAAATATCCAACACCAACAACGGTTACTGAGTTGAGAAGATTCCTTGGAAAGGTCAATTTCCCTGGTAAGTTCGTTACACACCTGTCAGATTTGACGCAAGCGCTCAATGAGCTACTACGTAGCACGACAGAATTCCAATGGGGAAGGAGCCAGGAAATATCATTCCGATCGCTGAGAGAGATGCTTATCCAAACGCCGGTTCTCAAGCTTTTCGCTCCGTCGTAAACTATTCTTTCGACCGACGCATCATCCTACGGCCTGGGAGCAGTTTTGCTACAAATCGACGAAGGGGACATACTGCGTCCAATAGCGTACGCGTCAAGATCACTCTCGCCGGCAGAACGAGGCTATGTATAGATAGAGAAGGAGGCGTTAGCGATTACTTGGGCGGCAGTGGTAAAATTTCCAGAGCTACTCACGGGAATTAAGTTCAGCATAGAGACCGACCAAAACCCTTTAATAGCCATCTTTATGTCGAAAAATTTGGACGAGCTCACACCAATCCTACAAAGATTCAAGTTCCTGCGGAGCTTCGCCAAGAAGTTTTAGATAAGATATACGCCGGTCATTTGGTAATTGTCAAATGTAGGACTAGGGCTAAACAATCTATTTGGTGGCCAGGCTGTGGAAACGATATCGAAAACCATATAAGAAAATGCTCCATCTGCATCGAAAATACCACACTTCGACATGAAAACTCGATGAGCACCGAGACACCGGAGCGACCTTGGCAAATCATAGGGATCGACTTATTTTTACACAGTTCCAGCCGCTACATAATCGTCAGCGACTATTTCTCGCGATATCCAGAGATAGCCAAACTTCAAAACCGTCAGATCGGATAACGGACCACCGTTCCAGCGTGTTAATCCATCAGCTTTCGCGGAGTTCGCCAGACAATGGGGGTTTCAACACATAACCTCATCACCACGTTACCCGCAAAGCAATGGCTTCATTGAGTCTTCAGTGAAAACTGTAAAGTCCCTGTTGAAGAAGAATAAGGACCAGTGTTGCCGTTTTAATACAAATGTATCCAAATGGATACATTTTAGCCTTAAATAATGCGGGATAGTTCTTTTTCTGGCTCAGTACAAATTTAGATACATTTTCATATGAGTTCAAACCAATATTTCTGTAACATTTATTTACAATTAGTTATGATTCAAAATTATTATTAACTTGTTTTAAAAAAAGGTGGCATCTTGTCACCCAAAAAGCCGCTTTACCTATAGGTTGGCAACATTGCTTCATATTAAACTGAGCAACCATTTTGATTTTGAGCGTCATTCCATTGTAAAATTGCAAAGCATATGTTTTATAAATTTTTAATTCAGAAGTAGATACGCTTGCTTGCGATTTTTTTCAGCAATATTAATGGACAGGCAAGTATTCTTGTGATAGCTAAAGCATTACTATTATGAAATATCATTCATTGGTATTTAGAATTTTTCAGGTTTGTTAAAATAACTAAAAACACTTGTGTGAGCAACGAAGTCATAAGTTCGTCCGAGTTCGAAGAAGGGTAAGCTAATTTTAAATATGTGCTAATGTAACAGTTCAATAGTAATAATACCACTTTTTTGTTTTTAGACCGCATCCATCCTCCTCAAAAAAGCGCAAACGTTATTTTCGATAGCAATGGCTGAGGATGTTCCCATGGCTCGAGCAGAGGCAAGACAAAGCATATTGCGTTTTATGTGAGAAATTTTTGTGTAATTTAGCACCTCATTTGCGTCGACATGAAGAGACACCGTTGCACAAGACAAATCTTCAGGCGAAAAAGGATCAGGCACGTGTGGACGACATACGGACTGCAGAGATTTTTTAGTGATGTTTGTACTGGCTCACCATTTGCCCATATCAATTTTTGATCATTTGCCTGACCTGTTCGCAAAATGTTTTCCGAATTCAAAAATTGCGACGTGCATAAAATGCAAGCGAACTAAAGCATCCTACATTATTAAAGACACGTTATCGGCCCAAGCAAAAAGTAATGGCGCTTTCATTTCTACCGAAAAAAGTTACCTTCTCATTGCCCTCTAAGCACAAAACCTAAGAAGCGGGCAATGAAAAGACAACATTGTTTGTAGAAACGAAAACGCCATAAAGTAAGTGGGACTTTAAAAGTACACAAATTTTCATTGATTGTAGATGAAACAACTGATGTGAGTACATGTAAAGCGTTAACTTTAGTTGCGAGATATTTCGATAAATTGCAACAGAAAACTGCAGATATTTTTTTTTGGTCTCATCCATTTAAAATCGGGCTCAGCTGAGTCCATATTTCTGGCCATTCAAAACCATATTTTAAGCCTCAACATACCATTCGAAAACGTTATTGGATTGGCAACTGACAATGCAAGTGTTATGACTGGGGAATTAACTGGACTTTTTTCGAGGTTCAAATAAGTTAATCACAATATTTTTTTGATGAGGTGTGTCTGCCACTCGCTGCATTTATGTGCGTCACGCGGTTGCAAAATGCTACCATTAGACATCGAGAAATTCGCTCGAGAAGTGTACGCATTTTTCGCTCATAGTGCAAAACGAAAAGAAGAATTCAAAGAATTTCAGGACTATTCTGGAGTTAAAAATCTGAATATTCTTAATCTGCCACACAGTTTTGCTTGACTTAAAATTAATAAAGAATGACCGTGGAAACACAATGCCGGCGAACGGCGAACTCACCACAGCGAAATTGCCGCTGTCAAAATTAGAACACCCGCCGGTATATGAAATTTAACACAGCCAATGCGAAATGCCTAGTTCGCTCGGCGGCGTTTCGTGGCGATAGATTTAATTCTATCGCCACTGCTGGGCGAATGCGGCAGTGCTTGCCAAAGGTGGCCGCAGTTTTTTTTTGTTTCAAAGTTTTAGAAGAAAACAACAAATTGACAGGAATATTTTGTGTTGGTTTGAAAATATAATAATTGATTATTTTAATCTGGCTTAAAATAAGATGATTTATAAAAATTTGTCTTTGTTTTATATATATATTCTTATTATTTCCCCATTTCTAAATATAGGTTAGTTTTTTTTAAACATGGTAACCGCGACGAAATCAGCTGTTTCTTCGGTTGTTTAGTTTATAGTAGCCAAACAAAATAATGGATATCAACGAGATTCTCATCGAACAAATTAAACAAAATGATTGTTTATTTAACTTATTACATCGCGTATACAAAAATGTGCACAAGAAAATGGAAATATGGGAATCAGTTGCCCAGTCCTTGAATTTGAGCCGGAAGTAGACATGAATTTACATGTGTATGTACATATATACAAGTGATTTGCATGAGATAAGTATTAGGCCTGCTCCAGGTACTCCAGGATTTACAGGAAACCCTGTTCCGCCTTTAATAAACTTTATGGAAGGTGGCGTACGGGAACAGTTTCTTGTAAAAACCTGCAAATCGTTAAGTAGCTGGAACATACTTATTAATAAACAATATTTCTACTAGCGGATGCATGTCGCAAGCGCTGGAATCGGCTCCGAGATATGTACATATAATGGGCTGTTTTTGCTTACGCGTAAAAGCACATTTAGCGCATTTAGCTCTAAATGCTACTCTAAATTTACATTTATCCATACAAAATTCGTCACCTAAATGCAACTCTATTTTTGCATTAAGAATCTAAATGCCAAAAGCAACCCTGTGATCTTCCAAAATTTCCACGATTCGAACATGGTTTAATGAGAAAATGTGGCAACATTGCTTTTTCGCGTATGCAGTTGCTAGCTGCGTTTCAGTGATCGCGGATCGAGATTTAATTTATTATTTTACATTATTTTGAAAAAGAAAAGTTGCACGAATTCAACATCGATATGAAACTGATAGATATCCGGCTCAATTAGTGATCAACTCTGGGTTTTTTCCTATTTAATTGAGGATATTTCAATTGATAGCACCGACAAATGAAAATATACACAAACAAATTTTCGGGTATGGTTAAAACAATTAAAGTTTTTGTATTGAACTTTTTGTTTAAAATTTCTTTTTCCCTTTTCAGTAGGGTTTTTTGCACATTATCTTCTGTGCGAATTGATCGTGATAGATACGGATCTGAATAAGCGACAGGAACACGGCCGTTTGTCAAAAGCATACGGTTTCGAACTCGCGTAAATGTACATTTGCTAAATGCGATAGCATGAACGTTCTTCGAAAAAATATGTTCGAAAGTGCTAAATGTTGCATTTTAAATGCAGCTAAAACGCTGCATAAGAAACGAAAGCGTTCTGAGCTCCTTGCGTCTGGAAGTGGCGCTCCCAATCCTGTTAAAAGATGGAAATATATGGAAATGCTAACATTTTTGGACAACTACACTGATTCTAGACCGTAAGTATGCGCTTACTATAAATAGTGTTGTTTAAAGCATCCGTATATATACATACATACATAAGTAAATACATAAGTACATACACACTTATGTACATACATTCATTTCCAACCCACGGTTGTGCACATTGGGTATTCTTATGTATGTACTGTGATATGATATGAAAAATATGGAATCTCTTTTTAAAATACATGAAAACTGCCTATTATTCAATTAAGGCCTTTTTTGGGTACGGTTTAGTTATTTGTACAACGATTATGGGGAGTGGTGACTTTTCATAAAGATCGGTCCATCCTCTTTCGTTTAGGCGGGCGGATTTGGGGGCCACGCCCTGCCCCCTCCGCCACCCACCCCTAAATCGTTGTACAAATAACTAAACTTTCCCCCCTTGTTTGTGTTCTTTGTATTTTTTGTAGAACGGTGGGAAATGTTGAATGGGATATTGTGTACGAAGACTTGTGGATTGCTCCATGTCTACAATCGTGGATGAAGATGAAAGTGAGGACCCTCCGCCAAGAAAAGTTGTGATAAAGAAACAGGTAGACACCGAAGTAACCTCGGCTTTTAAGGAAGCAATGAAACAATGATCAGAAAGCGTACAAAAATTAACTAGTATTCCTTGCGAACAAGAAAAACAACGCGATTCAACATCACTTTTGTTTGAAAACCTGGCAAAAAAATTTCCAATGCCAATATATCCCAAGAAAATTTGCGCATTATTGAATGCAAAATTTTTGCTTTAGTTTATAAAGAACTAAAAGAGTCAAGTGATTAATTAATTAAAGACGATACTTTTTGTAATAAAAATTGGTTGTCCAAGTACAAATGGATGTATAACATCTAATATTTATTGAATGATTATGTAACATTAACAATTAAAATATAACATCTAATATGTATTGAATTAAATGTACTTACATACAGCCTGCGATAAAACGATAGCACCTTAACATTTTGACCAGTTTAGACTATTTTTTTTTTGTTTCTTTTTTTAATGTTAAATAATTTTTTATAAAAGTTCTTAGAAGCTATAAAACTGTATACTTAACATTTTTCTAGAAATTCTAATAAAGCTTCGAATTTTCATGAAACTGGAATTTTTATAATTTTCGCACAAAGTTTGAAATTTGGATTAGTATGGCTTCTAAGAACTTTTATAAAAAAACTATTTAATATTAAAAAAAGAAACAAAAGAAAAATAGTCTAAACTGGTCAAAATGTTAAGGTGCAATCGTTTTATCACAGGCTTTATATATTTGAAATTAGTACAAAATTGGAAAAAGCTAAGTTTTGCCTTTTTTCCTCTTTTGTGTTCAAGTACAAATCGATGTATAACATCTAAAATGAATTCAATTAAACTTATAATAATAATAGAAATAAGTAAAAGATAAACACGGTCAGCTTGGGTAATGTTTAAGTCAAACGTTGTTACTCATCAAATATTACTAAAAATTGTTATTATTACATCATAATCAAGTGATTTGTTTTACGAAAAATTAAGGATAGTCGAAGCATCTCTTGAATCCTTCAATGGAAAATTACAATTTTCAGCTCAAATCACTTGAATAAGAGTCTGAAGAAATATTGGAGAGGCAAGAACGTTTGGGGTAAACCTTATTGAAGGGCACCGTCTACATATGTGTACATTTTCGGTCAAAATAATAGTAACAAAATTCAGAGCAGTGTTGCTAGACACTTATGTTTATTTATTTATTTTTAATAATTTTCATTTTAATTATAGTTCGATCTATAACAGGGACTACTCGTGGTTTCTGTTATAGATCGAACTATAATTTAAATAAAAGTTATTAAAAGCAAATAAATAAACATAAGTGTCTAGCAACACTGCTCTGAATTTTGTTACTATTATTTTGGCCGAAAATGTACACATATGTAGACGGTGCCCTTCAATAAGGTTTACCCCAAACGTTCTTGCCTCTCCAATATTTCTTCAGACTCTTATTCAAGTGATTTGAGCTGAAAATTGTAATTTTCCATTGAAGGATTCAAGAGATGCTTCGACTATCCTTAATTTTTCGTAAAACAAATCACTTGATTATGATGTAATAATAACAATTTTTAGTAATATTTGATGAGTAACAACGTTTGACTTAAACATTACCCAAGCTGACCGTGTTTATCTTTTACTTATTTCTATTATTATTATAAGTTTAATTGAATTCATTTTAGATGTTATACATCGATTTGTACTTGAACACAAAAGAGGAAAAAAGGCAAAACTTAACTTTTTCCAATTTTGTACTAATTTCAAATATATAAAGCCTGTGATAAAACGATTGCACCTTAACATTTTGACCAGTTTAGACTATTTTTCTTTTGTTTCTTTTTTTAATATTAAATAGTTTTTTATAAAAGTTCTTAGAAGCCATACTAATCCAAATTTCAAACTTTGTGCGAAAATTATAAAAATTCCAGTTACATGAAAATTCGAAGCTTTATTAGAATTTCTAGAAAAATGTTAAGTATACAGTTTTATAGCTTCTAATACCATGTCCCCACCGGCGCTAACCACGTGGTTATGGCTATTGAGTTGGTTATCCCTATAACCCACTTGATTTAGCGTAGTTTCGCCATATAAAAATTACAGCACTTAACCATTTCACTGAGACGGTTAAAAGCTAACCAACTCGAAACCACGTCGAAAGTCTGATACAACCCTGTGTTTTCCCGCCATCTGTGGGTCATTAGCGTTGAAATGTAAAGAATTCGTTCCCTACTAGTGTTTGGACTCAACTAAAATCAGATTAGATTTATCCGGTTTTTAAAACAAATTGAAATCTACTCCTCTACTCCGCTGGACTTCAAATCTATTCCGTTTTTTTCATTCATGTTATGCCCCTCTTGGGGACGTTTTTTGAGTGTTCACCATCGTTTTCAGTAAAAAAATTGAAAAGTAGCCAAATCTCACTGTTGAAAAGTAACTCTTTCATAGCAATGCGTCAATAAATTAACTTCGTTATTTTTTGACGTATGGCTGTACAAACTGGCGGATGCAGAACTTTACTTAAGTTGTTAAAAAATATATGTAGAATGAAATTTATATAAAGTAGCAAAGGTTTGCCTTAAAAAAAATTAAGTGTTAGATACGTTCTACTTCATAGAAAATGCTAAAAATTACCTAAATATGTAACATATTATCCTTGCATTGCTTCGCGTTCTTATTTTGCATGAATAGAAAATATTTTAGTCAAACAATTAATGTCAGAAACAAAAATAAAAAATTCAATCTAGTACGGAAAATTTGTTTTTGGTCCGATTTTTGCAGCGATTTAGTCCTGAATCGAGGTTTGGTTGTCCGAACACTGTTCTTTACATTTGTACTGTTTTATAAACCTCAAACCGCAGTGTGGACACCAATAGTTAGTGATGTGGTTAAGTTCGATTCGAGATGGTTAACTTTTTGGTGGGGACATGGTATAAGAACTTTTATAAACAATTATTTAACATTAAAAAAAGAAACAAAAAAAAATAGTCTAAACTGTAATGTAAGGACATTTAATTCAATACATATTAGATGTTATATTTTAATTGTTAATGTTACATATTAATTCAATAAATATTAGATGTTATACATCCATTTGTACTTGGAGAACCATTTTTTATTACAAAAAGTACCGTCTTTAATTAATTAACCACTTGACTCTTTTAGTTCTTTATAAACTAAAGCAAAAATTTTGCATTCAATAATGCGCAGATTTTCTTGGGATATATTGGCATTAGAAAATTTTTTTGCCAGGTTTTCAAACAAAAGTGATGTTGAATCGCGTTCTTTTTCTTGTTCGCAAGGAATACTAGCTAATTTTTGTACCGTTTCTGAACATTGTTTCATTGCTTCCTTAAAAGCCGAGGTCACTTCGGTGTCTACCTGTTTCTTTGTCACAACTTTTCTTGGCGGAGGGTCTTCACTTTCATCTTCATCCACGATTGTAGACATGGAGCAATCCACAAGTCTTCGTACACAATATCCGATTCAACATTTCCCACCGTTCTACAAAAAATACAAAGAACACAAACAAGGGGGAAAAGTTTAGTTGTTTGTACAACGATTTAGGGGTGGGTGGCGGAGGGGGCAGGGCGTGGCCCCCAAATCCGCCCGCCTAAACGAAAGAAGATGGACCGATCTTTATGAAAAGTCACCACTCCCCATAATCGTTGTACAAATAACTAAACCGTACCCAAAAAAGGCCTTAATTGAATAATATTTAGGCAGTTTTCATGTATTTTAAAAAGAGATTCCATATTTTTCATATCATATCACAGTACATACATAAGAATACCCAATGTGCACAACCGTGGGTTGGAAATGAATGTATGTACATAAGTATGTATGTACTTATGTATGTATGTATATATACGGATGCTTTAAACAACACTATTTAGAGTAAGCGCATACTTACGGTCTAGAATCAGTGTAGTTGTCCAAAAATGTTAGCATTTCCATATATTTCCATATTTTAACAGGATTGGGAGCGCCACTTCCAGACGCAAGGAGCTCAGAACGCTTTCGTTTCTTATGTGTACATATCTCGTAGCCGTTTCCAGCGCTTGCTACATGCATCCGTTGGTAGAAATATTGTTTATTAATAAGTATGTTCCAGCTACTTCACGATTTGCAGGTTTTGTCAGGAAACTGTTCCCGTACGCCACCTTCCATAAAGTTTATTAAAGGCGGAACAGGGTTTCCTGTAAATCCTGGAGTACCTGGAGCAGGCCTAATACTTATCTCATGCAAATCACTTGTATATATGTACATACACATGTAAATTCATGTCTACTTACCGCTCAAATTCAAGGACTGGGCAACTGATTCCCATATTTCCATTTTCTTGTGCACATTTTTGTATACGCGGTGTGATAAGTTAAATAAACAATCATTTTGTTTAATTTGTTCGATGAGAATCTCGTTGATATCCATTATTTTGTTTGGCTACTATAAACTAAACAACCGAAGAAACAGCTGATTTCGTCGCGGTTACCATGTTTTAAAAAAACTAACCTATATTTAGAAATGGGGAAATAATAGGAATATATATATAAAACAAAGACAAATTTTTATAAATCATCTTATCTTAAGCCAGATTAAAATAATCAATTATTATATTTTCAAACCAACACAAAATATTCCTGTCAATTTGTTGTTTTCTTCTAAAACTTTGAAACAAAAAAGACTGCGGCCACCTTTGGCAAGCACTGCCGCATTCGCCCAGCAGTAGGGACACGAATTTCGATACGATACGATACCATATCGCTACTTTTGGCATTCGGTACCGATATTTTCTACTCGATAGTTTTAAAACGATATTTTTTGGAATCGAGTACCAGGACCCTAGTATCGTATCGAATGTCATAAACTCACATTCCAACACTGAGGGAAAAAAATTTTAGAATTAAAAAAAAAAACGTGCTAAATTGAAAAAATACGCATATGAAAGAGCACCAACCCAACTCGTTTTAAATTTGAGTATATACGTTATAAAATATGTGGTTGTGAAGTGGACAGATGCTTTTTCGTAATTAAAAAATTAATTTTATGTTCCGTCTGATGGGAATTGAACCCGGACCCTCTTGGGGGCAACTAATTGTATCAAGCGTCTTTGCCCACTCAGCTGCAGCCATACATGTAAAGGGTGTTTTCAAATGTTGAGTTTGAATCAACATCACAGCGCGCGATTAGTGCATTTTCCCTGAAGGAAAGATTGGTCCAATCGCTCGAAAAATATAGTCGTAGGTATAGTAGCTTTGTATCTGGACCAAAGATAGTCCAAAAATATAAAGCAATATAATGTAAAAGAGGTGAATTGTACTAAAAGTGGTCCGAATGTAATGCATAAGGTATGAGTTTTGATCTAAAACTGGTTACAATGTCATGCAATAGCGGAAAACGGGTACAATTAACGACTTGCTGATATGTAGGCACTTAGTCAACAAATTTTCATGTGCGACTTTGGCATGCGGAGAAAGTATCCGCTTAGAAAATCTGAGAGCCCCGGTTCGAATCGCAGCTGGCGCAAGTTTTATTTTTGTTTTTTTTCCCCCAAAATTGGTTACAATGTAATGCAGAAGCGGACAATTGGTCCGAGCCTAGGACATTCAATGTTAAATGTAAATAGAATTTTACCAAACTTGGACTAGTTACAATCACTTGCAGTCTAGTTTGTGGTGTGCTCTAAGTCTATTCCGAGATCCTATTTGCGCCAGCTGCGATTCGAACCGGGGTTCTCAGATTTTCTAAGCGGATACTCTCTCTACATCCCAACGCCGCACATGAAAATTCGTTGACTAATGGCCTACATATCAGCAAATCGTTAATCATACCCATTGTGCGCTACTACATGACATTGTAACCAATTTTAGAACCAAACTCGTACCTTATGCATTACATTCGGACCACTTTTAGTACAATTCACCTGTTTTACATTACATTGCTTTAAATTTTTGGACTATCTTTGGTCTAGTTACAAAACTACTATACCTAAGACTATATTTTTCGAGCAATTGGACCAGTCTTTCCTTCAGCGCGCTGTGCATGCCTTGTATACATATACCTTCTTAATTAGATATCAAAAAGCATCCGAGACGTGCAAAACGCCATCTGTGTAGTGAAAAATGCTTCATTTTAGTACGGGAGTATTTGAATTGAATATTTGCATTATATGTACGTACTGAATGTATAATGGAAAAATCCATTTGGTTAAGATTTTGCACTTGATTTAAATATGAACATTTTTAAGCTGTAATTAATGTTTAAGTCAACACCTCACTCTCTACGTGTTGTAATAATAATAAAGTCCGGCGCTTACACAATATGTTAGTGTTTGGCCGAACTTCTCCTCCGATTTGTCGCGTGGCCCTTAATGTTGTGGCACAAAGGGGGTGCCTACAGTTTTATGTCGACTTTGAACGGCGATTGTATTTTATGGGAAGCTGTTTTTCATTGTCAAGGGTTGCGCACTTCTAACCACTACACCCCAGTGGCCTATATGCGAAACCTATATTCAGATAAATTTTTTGGATTTTGGTATCGACATTTGGAATATCGAGTCTTTTTATTCCGATATTAATGGGTACCCGATATTTTTAAAGCGATACTTTAAATGAGTACCATATCGATACTTTCGGTTCGATATCGTGTCCCTACACAGCAGTGGCGATAGAATTAAATCTATCGCCACGAAACGCCGCCGAGCGAACTTCGCATTTCGCATTGGCTGTGTTCAATTTCATATACCGGCGGGTGTTCTAATTTTGACAGCGGCAATTTCGCTGTGGTGAGTTCGCCGGCATTGTGTTTCCACGGTCATTCTTCATTAATTTTAAGTCAGAAAAAGTGCGTTCTGCGACAGCAAAACTGTGTGGCAGACTAAGACTATTCAGCGCAAATTCCACTAGCTCACCGTATAAAGGCTTGTTTAAGGCATCTTTTAAACAACTAATATTTCCCCAAAACGACTCAATGTTATCACCACGTTTTATGTTATTATTGAATTTTAGAGACTGCCACTGTGAAAAAATTTGTTCCTTTTGATTAGGAATGCGGTTTAACAAACTGAGAAATGCGAAACTTGAAGCTTTTTTTAACTGACTTGGGTCAACACATGAAATATTTTTTATATCATTGTTGAAATCACATCTTTTTTTTTATTTGAGTACAAAGTTCTATGTAAAAATGTCTTATATTATATTGACAGTTAACAAATCAGGGCATTCGATTTTTTAAAATAAATTCATGTGCTTCAACACTAATGTGTATTTCGCCAATGGGAAGATATATATTTTCGTCATTGAAATCAATATTTTGAACTTCGGTCTCAAGGTGATCGGTGTTGTTTTCAAGACAGTTATACAGTCTATGTAGGCGATAAGATTCCGACGGGAACTGGACTGGAAAAAGCAAATAAATAAACATAAGTTGCTAGCAACACCGTTCTGAATTTTGGTGCTATTATTTTGACCGCAACTGTATGTATGTATACACAATTCTTGTAATTTTTTCATTAAACCTAAAACCTAAAAATAAATGAACTCCAATCTAAGTTTTGTTTTCAGCGAATCTTAAGAAGTATTATTATTTTATTTTTGTTTGAAAGACAAGGTAAGGGTTTCGTTTAGGGCTTCAACCAAACTGTACTCAAACATAAGTATCCTTACTTGGTGATCAATTATGATTTGGAAGTCGATTTTTACGTCAAATTGCATGTGATATATAGTAAAGTGCCGGTAAAATAAACAGTACCTCAACATTTTGACTATTTTTCTTGTTTGTTTGATGTTCATTATTTCAAACTTTGTACAAAATTCAACAAATTTTCACTAAACTTCCAAAAAATTTAGTATGAATGTATGAAAACTAAACGACCAAAACAAAAATAGTCAAAACTGGTCTTAACTAAACTTAAGCACCAATAGTTATCCAGTAAATATTCCGTTAGTTCCTATCTCAACGTAAATGCTTCCGTTGTGGAACGGTTGGAATGAGAAATTCGTATGGATCTCATATCCGTCGAAGATCGCCTCCATGTTCCAGGAGCAAAAATCCCATTTTCCTCGCGATCAACTAAGCTTGGATCCAAGTAGCCCCCATTGCTGTCAAGCATCAAATAATTGTGCAGAACTACTGTGGCTAACACTATTTTTTCCACATTTACTGGGGCTGTATTTATAGTAGTGTGAAGAATTTTCCACCTGTTCGCCAAAATTCCAAAGGTGTTTTCGATATGCACCCGGGCAGATGATACCTTTTTATCAAAATTTAGCTTGCCGGTTGACAAGTTCCGACCTGGGTATGGACGCATAAGATTTCGTCTAAAAGGAAACGCGTTGTCTCCGACAAAAAAGTATGGAAATATTTTTTCCGTACCTATTTAATATATCTCATGAATCAACTGTTGATAAAAGCGTTAATATACGAATTTACCGGGAAGGTTATCATCTTGGGGAATTTCAAGGTTGTTTCTTAGAATCATCCTGCCAAAGGCGCTGCGGGCGAAAATTCCTCCATCGCTTTGGCTTCCCAACGCACCAACGCACAGTGGTCCAATCTGCTCTATTAGGGTAATTTAATTATTATATTAAGAACTAAGGTAGATATCGGGATGAAATTTTGCACAAATTATGTCTGAATGACTAACAACTTCTGCTCATAAAATGGGCAAGATCGAATAGCGACCACGCCTACCAACCATATAATTAAAAAATCGTTAAATTTTTCGTCAATTTCTGGTACATTTTTTAAGCACTTGCGCACGGTTATAGATACCTGCATACCTAAAACTTTTTTAACTATTTGGGATGAATTAAAGAATAGAATAGAAAGTCCGTTATGTATATCGTCGCTGCGCCAACAAAAACAGTTTATGTGATTTTTGTCAATTTTTTTTTATTGCATTTTTATTAACACTATCTATTGCCCACATTTCTGCATTTCCCGTTTTCTTATATCTCTTTTGGTTTAGAACTGATCAAAAACAGCTATGTGCTCGCAGTATTAGAAATACTCTGAAAAAACGGGTATACGCTTATTTGCTTATGTCTTTGACCGCAGATGAGCGTGCTTTGATTTTGATGTAAAAAATAATTATAAACCAACTAAATACATACATATGTACATATGTATGCACATACCACTTACACTGCATACACTGAGAAAAACGATTAGTTTCGACAACTAAAGTTATTTAGTTCCCNTTTGCTTATGTCTTTGACCGCAGATGAGCGTGCTTTGATTTTGATGTAAAAAATAATTATAAACCAACTAAATACATACATATGTACATATGTATGCACATACCACTTACACTGCATACACTGAGAAAAACGATTAGTTTCGACAACTAAAGTTATTTAGTTCCCGAATTTTGACAATATTTGGGAACTGTTACCAAGGATTGGGATTACCATGGGTTGGTAATTATAACTAAATATATTAAAGCTTCTAATATTCATCTAGGTTGTAACAAATCGTTAATTTAGTTGAAGGGTTTGGTTAATACTAATAACTATTCCTTTGAAGCATATTTCTACAAATTCAATTCAACTTAACGTATGGTTCATAAAATGAAGTTATTAAGCTCTGCTAATGCAGATAAGCTTTCCTTCAACACATGGTTTAGTCATAGTTACCAAATCTTAGTTGAGACAACCACGATTTGGTTTGAGAGTGGAACATATTCATGCTTGTGAGCCACCCCTAAAGAATGCTGAGCGCTCTCTGAGCACATCTGTGTTTCATATACGAAGAGCGCCAGCTGAGCAATGCACATAGTCCCACTTATTGAATCGTTTGAATGTGCTAGTATGCCGACCATTCAATAATGCTAGAATACAAGATTGCGCCGATCAGAGAGGATTTTTGAGAATAACTTTTGTGTGACGTCACACTGGTGCAATTGCGAGAGAGAAATGCCAAAACGTGAGCAAGAATGGAAGAAGAAGGAAAAATGTTGCAAGGAAAACGTAAACAAGTTGCACCAGTGTGACGTCATGCAAACAACGATTCTGTCAAATTCGTTAAGAGAGGAATAGCGGTCCGAGATCGGCGCAACCTTTGTATTCTCTCAATCGTGCCGACCATTGCATTGTGCGTGGAAATCATTGCTCCGCTACCGCTGTTCGTATATGGGTGAAACCCGCATGTGGTCCCAGAGCGCTCAGTAAGCTATGGCATGTCGATCGCTGCGCTAGGTAGAAAAAGAAAAGTGTGTGCTATGACATGCACAGAATTGTTTGTCTCAGTTATAGTTTTTTAAAAATATAAAGTTTGATGCCAACCGGGGTTTCTTAGTGGATATATAATTCATGTGAATTATAATTTGAAAGTGTCTATTTAGCTAAGGAAAAAGCAAAGCAGTATACTTCCAGCAGATATTGACCTGGGTTTTCGCACGACTGTTCCTGTTTCATCGTTGTTTTTTAGGAAATTCATACCACCATATACATATGTATTATTTACTTTAGTAACTAACTTATGTAAATATGTATGTATTTTTTATGCTTAATATATGCAAATAAAAGAAGAAAGTAAACACAACAAACATCGAGTAAATTTTTATTTGTGTCAAACTGAAACTTTTTTTCCAATAATAAACGGTTAGCTGATTCAAGTCTACAGCAAGTTCACAAAATTAATTGATTGAACTTGTATCAACCAAAGCATTGTTTATATTTGCTCAACAATGATTTGATTCAACTAACAATATTGTCCAATCAAGGTAGTCGTTTTGCAATTATTAACAAATATACATTTGTCCCTACCAGAAGTCTTAAGTAAATTGCAGACTTTCGTGAACTATATATTTATTTCGCCATATCCAACTATGCCACTTGATCACTATAACCAAATCTTGGTTATTATAACTAAACCTTTTTCTGGGTGTAGATTCTACTATTTAATTTGATCGCTTGCAATTGGAATTCAACAATTAACAAAGGTAAAAAGTATGGAGGTAGACACCGTCTACTCTACATTAGAAAATGTATTCCATCCACCGATATATTCACCAATGGATTACATAAGTCGTATGAGACAGGCGAGGCCATCACATCCTTATATTGTTAATTATTTAGAGTATACATATGAAATTATTTCTTGTATATACGAGCTTTCATTGGATATCACCTATCGAGACTTTGAAAAAGTGTATTGGGTCCAGTTAATACGCTGACCGCAAAAACAGTTCGCATCTCTGGTAATTTTATGGTTTGTGCAAAGTATGTGTCCATTCATCACTTTGCATTAATTTTTATTACAAAAATCCAATAAAAACGTTTCTGACCATTTTCC
This sequence comes from Rhagoletis zephyria, assembly GCF_001687245.7. NCBI lineage: Eukaryota > Metazoa > Arthropoda > Insecta > Diptera > Tephritidae > Rhagoletis > Rhagoletis zephyria. Next base: position 245,416 of record NW_016157287.1, read on the forward strand.
ATTACATAACAGGAGCAACGGGCAGTTACCTAATCGAGTCCACAACTTCTATAGACTGCATCTAGGCCTAGCGGCAGTATTATGTACAAATTGCATACGATTCCATACCGCCAAAAGCAAATTTAAATCGTGNTAAAAGGCTTTAATCACGGTGCCCGCATTTGGCACAACGGATTCATTTTTGCATTAATCACTGCCCTGAACTGCAAGCACTTCAGTACCAATTGGCAGTATGTGGTGGACACAATTACCACCTTGGTAGGGCCGAGGCCTACCTAAACCTCTGACGTTCTCTGGATCACGACATCCGGTTGCAATGCAACTCCACATTGAACCATTGCTGGTTCTACCCGCATTTAGGTATTAAACCACAGCCACCACGATACTGCCCAAAGGGGCCGTACCCATGAACAGACCGGAGTAATGCTCGCTGGCGAGATTTGCTCGACTGGCTCAACTCACCCTGACCCACTTAACTGACTCAGCCCACACTAGAACGACTTACACGACTACTACACTCCACATTCATACTCCGTCTTGCTCGTCTCACAAGTCTAATCGCCTCGCTCGTGGGCACCCTCCACATTCTCCAGGAGAGGTGACACCACTCGCTCAGCTTTCGCAACGGATCGAATTGCTCAACTTGCGCACAACTTTTTCAACATTTTCCAGCGGTTTCCACCAGTTTCCACATTTCCTTCGATTTCGACTTTTATTCAACTTATTTTCACCCTTTTCTAGTCGTGTAAGCCATGCCAGTGCTTGCCTTTCCAGCCTTGCTTGTGTCGCCAGTTTTGCTCGTCTCGCCGACGAACACACTCCAGGGGCATCTGTTCCCCGTGGCACCATTTCTAAAGTCTTTGGTATGACTCTCGAAAGCCGTAGACTTCTTCCAGTTGAGCCTCCACCGACTCAGGACTGGTAGCCTTTAACTGGGGTAGACGGGGTTGTCAAGCCCGTATCCTGGAAATACCAAAGCCCCCAGTCTTCCCTCCTGTTTTCTCAAAGGAGCAACGGGCAGTTAAATAATCGAGTCCTCAACTTCTATACATTGCATCTAGGCCTAACGGCAGTATTATGTACAAATTGCATACGATTCCATACCGCCAATAGCAAATTTAAATCGTGTATAAAAACAGCTATGTGCTTTAAAGCGGCGCAAATGTTGATCACAGTGGCGTAGCCATGATTTGGCGAAGGGGGGGATTAAAAAAAATTTGCATCGATAACTTAAAGATGTGATACACAATGGCTAGAGGCGTCGCACTATAGGCAAAACACGAGTTTTTTTTTCAAAATCGTAGATCTTCGCTTAGAATGAGATAATGGAATAAAAATTTTTTTATCGTGAAGATAAATAATCATATAATATAGGAAAACTATAGATAAGCTACAAGAGCAATAACTTAACCCTCAAAATACCGTTCAAAATGTCACTTTTTTAATTTTGGATTTTGGCTCCCATTCCACTAGAAAACACTATATTTAATACACCATTAGCACTGTTTCTGAACGATTTCTCTTTTTTTTATCTTAAGACTCGATTCTTGGGACATTGGATGCTGTACCCGAGTGGCCAGACTGGAAAAAGAAAAGCTACCTTTAAACTCTAATAACTCGTAAACTATCAGCTTTCACAGAAAAATTTATAGAACAAAAATGGTTATACTGGTCGATATCTTGACCAAAGTGCAGCATTTAACCCTTTAATGCAGAGTCTGTCATATATGAAACGCTTTTTAACCCTTTCAAGGCAGAGGCAAATTGGTTCTCAATATGTTTTCAACGTACTTTTTATTTATTTTTATTTTTTATTTATTTTTATTTTTATTTTTAATATTTTTAATTTTTTATTTTATTTTTTTTTTATTTTTTTTATTATTGTTTTACTATGGAAAAATTTTCTACGATTAATATCTACGTCAACATNATATTTTTATTTTTTTATTTTTTTTATTTATTTATTTTTTGTTATTATTATTTTACTATGGAAAATTTTTCTACGATTAATATCTACGTCGACATGAGAAAAAGCACGTTCAGAAGCATATTGAGAACCTTTTTCCTCTGCCTGGAAAGGGTTAAAAAGCGTTTCATATATGATATATTAAAGGGTTAAATGCTGCATTCCATTATCTCTTTTCTAAGCGAAGATCTACGATTTTGAAAAAAA
>NW_016157287.1:247928-260506 GCF_001687245.7 Rhagoletis zephyria
CGGTGCCTAGTGGAAGAGGTCGCAAAAAAGAAGCAAACCAATCTTCCTCCCATATCCCCCCTGGCTACGCCACTGGTTGATCACGTCGCAATTGGTCCAAAAAATTGATTTTTTTTCCTAAATCAATAGCATATTTTACGATATACTGTATTGACGCCGGATCCGAATCAGCCACCTAATATATGTATAAAATAAGAAAAAACTGCTAAAAAGTCAGATCAAGCTTAACAACTTTTAGGGCCGTTTCCTCATCTAACCTTTAGATTACCGGCCACTTTATCGTCTCGATATACGAGTTTTCGTTTTCTCATCAGCGCATTAATTTCTCGAATCGATAAATTGTTGCTCACCCGATGCAACCACTAAAAATGTGTACCCAACTTTAAATTTTGGTTCAGGTTTGGTTCATGAGTCAGATATATTAGATATTTCAACCAAGGTTTTGGTTTTTGCTAACAGTTGCTCTTGCTCTATATTGGCTTATGTTGCATTGTCAACCTTTGAAATTATACGACGAATGTAGTGAAGTTTCCCTCTACGGAATAACAAATTTTTTTTACCGGTAAGATAAGAAAATCAAAACACTTTAAAGTGAGGAACAATTTATCTGCCCTGTTAGTAAAGGCAACTTTACTGCTTACATTAGAAAATGGCCCTCAGTAAGTAAACGATACTGATGCTTTGATAAATTTGTGTCGAATACACCGGCAGACAAAAAAAAGTTAGTGTGATGTGCATTTGACCGGACCTACCTATGGTTATGTATTTCGACCCGCAGAATTCGAATTTGAAGCCAGTTTGGCCAATATACCTCCTAGATTTCGAGAAAACTTCAAAAAAAACCGTAAAAATAGTGTAAATCGGCAATAAAAAACTGTTTTTTGAAGTTTTCTCGAAATCTAGGAGGTATATTGGCCAAACTGAATTCAAATTCGGATTCTTCAGGTCGAAATACATAACCATAGGTAGGTTCGGTCAAATGCACATCACACTAATTTTATTTTTTTTGTGCCGGTGTTATTAGTGCGAGATCTTCTTCAGGCGAAATACCTTTAGGACTCTTCTTTGCCAATATGACCTTCTTAATAGCAGTACCTCTTTCTGGAGAAGCACTTAAAAGCTCATTAAGTAGCGTAGCTGAAGATCTCATTTTTAGTTCAGTGGCCAAAGAGAAATACATCTGGTTCGATAACTTTCGAAAGCTCATAAGCTTTCTTCATTTTAACTTTTTTGGCAACAATCTTCAAAACTTTTAGCTGGCCTACCAGCAGAAAATTTCGGCTTACCAAACTTAGAACACACAAATTGTGACAAGTCTACCAAACCGCTCTCTTTTTCGGAAAACTTTTGTCCACTTTAGGTCCAAATTCTGAATTAACTTCGCACGTCTGATTTCAATTTAACAAATTTGATTCTATCACTAGATCCTAAACTGATATTCCCTATTACGAAACCCATTATTCCATCAAGTTTTTCATTTTTAGGGGTCGACAGCCAAAAATCCAAAATTTCCTGTCTTAAAATTTTAGGAGTCATTTTGAAAATTGAAAATAAATGTATGGGTGCCGCAACTAGCCGCAGAATTTTTTTGTGGATTCTATTAGTATATACATCAATTGGGGAATAAGTATAGTACGTGATCTATATTCCGTCATATAAGAAAGATTTCTTCTACAAAAGCAAAAAAATAATAACTTGGTACTCACCAAAAAGATTAAACCTTTATCAGCTCCAAAAAAATATGTGCGTCCACTTCGGTAATAATTTTTACATTTCCTGATTTTTTTTACTTAAAACAACGACGGAGAAAGAAATTAAGTTAAAACAAAGTTTCTTTAAACAAGTTATTGAGCCTTAAAAATACTCAGTTTTCGTTGCACGCACAATTTCATTTTTAATTTATTGCTTACTATGACTTTTGGATACAGTTATGTTTATATGTAGCCAAATTTTTTCAAACAAAGTTGTATTTATGAGGACGATACTAAACGTTTTCTTGTAATTATAGTAGAGAGAACCACTTGATTTAGGGCAAATTACTTTGATATGTTTGCCATCTACAGCTCCGAGGCAATGCGGCATTCCAGTTGTTACATAAAACCTATTCATAACCGTAAATTATATTAAATAAACGTCTACTTTTTTGGGTACTAACCTGTCAGCAATGTTTTTTCCACTCTGTCTGATTTGGATGAGCTAGGTAAATCTCATGGAGCTCCTGCCAAATCGCATCGCAGGATTCGTATATAATTTTCCTAACTGTTGAAAGACCCATCTTATAAGACCAAGCTAAATACTGTGGGCTACAGTCTTGTCATATTATACATATGTACATAAGTGTATGCATATGTCAACTAACTTACATCAAAGTGATTCCCAAACGGGTCTCTTCATTTATTGGTTCCCTTTTAGAAAAGCGTTGTAGTCGCCCTCTAAGCAACGTAAGAAAAACATTAAATTTTTCGATGTTCATTCTTGTTGCCTTAAAGAAATGCTCCTTGTCTTTTAATTTCAGTTGTGCAAAGCAGGTCTGATGAAAACTCAAGTTATTTCTTGTGAGATTCACCGGCCGGATTCACCATCTCTTTTTCAAACGCTGGCGGGCAAGAAGATATATCTTTATCATAACGAACATCACGTTTAATATTTTTACAATTTCAGCGAGCCGCACAATTTGTTCACTCATTTTTACGTATACACCAAATATTTATTATTTTTCGAACGATTGTGTCAGCTGTTTTCGTTACCGATCTAATTGTGTTAAAGCAGGCAAATAGCTTGGCGAACGGTAAACGACGCCATTGCCCAATTCGGCGAACTTCGCCGTTCGCCGGGTATTGTGTTTCCATGGTGACAAATCAAATCGATTCTCATTGGAAATGGTTGAAAGCAGGGATGCCGTTTGGATCTAAATAGATCCAATTGGATACATTTTTAGACGAATTTTTTCGGGATACTTATTTTTTCCGGTCAGTATAAATGCGGATACTTTTTTAAATAGGCCAAAATTGTATATTTCCTATAAAGTTTTTTTCGTTCAAAAATCGATTTTCATTAAAGATGGTAGAAAGCATTACGTTTTATAAACGTATAAAGAATCGCTACTTAAGCGTGAAATTAAAGCATTTTATTTTTTGTGAACGAAGCAATGAACATATGAAGAGATCTCACCAAAATAGGTATAAGCGCAATTGCTTTAATTAGCTTAAAAGGATGCTTTGAGCAAGATCTTAATAAACATATCGTCGTTTATCGTTTGCATAAATTATTTTCTAGAGAGTAAAAACACTTATATTTCAAAATGGTTCTCTTTTTTATAAAGCAATCGCACTTCTGGCTAGTATGTATATTTCAGGACGAATGGATAAGGATTGAGCCAAGAGCTTGTGTGAGCAAATCCAATTTTTGGCAGCAAACGTTAGTTAAGCGGTTTTGCAGAATGACGATACGCGGTTTTGTACTTTAAACGACGATATATATAAAGAAAATTATAGTCTTTCTGTAGTAATCTCTTTCATATCACATATTTTCATTTGTTAATTTAAAAAGAAAGAAGATTTCAATGTAGTTTAAAAATTAAATTGGATTTATTTAAGGAAACTTGTATGAATTTTACTGAAAAAATTTTGTTTATTTGCGCATATTGAGAGAGGTAACCAGATTCCTCTATTAATGTGTGCAAATTTGCACGCCGTGTAATAAAATTAATCATTGCCTGTTTACTTTTACACATAAAATGTGTAAAATAAAGTAATGTTTGTTATTAGTGGAAATCTATTTGTAGTTTGAAAATTTTTGCAATTTTAAACATTCTATATATGTGTATTTATGTGTATATTTTAAAGATCTCAAGTTCAAAATCAAATATTGAACATCCTATATGTATATTTATAGAGATTCTTGTTGAAAAATAGATACTTTTCAGTAGTAGTTTTACATGCTCTTTTTAGAGTGTACTTGCTATTTATTATATTTACTTTGCAAAATACTTATGCACAAAAAATGTACTTTATAAATNTATGTAAAAAAAAAATTTGGATACATAAGGCACAGCAACGCTTTCATCTTTTTCTTTTCTATTTGCGGCCAAAGCAGCCTGGTTGTTCTACAAGTGCCCTCCTCTAGCCTTGACCTTTTGGTCTCTCGGTTCATGCTATTTCGAAGTTCTAATAATACTTGTAGTATTCCAAGTCCTTAGGATGGGTTAAATTATGTATTTTTCATGAAAATNGTATTCCAAGTCCTTAGGATGGGTTAAATTATGTCTTTTTCATGAAAATGTTTGGTTTTCTTACAAATTATGAGATGTATATGTAAAAAAAAAATTTGGATACATAAGGCACAGCAACGCTTTCATCTTTTTCTTTTCTATTTGCGGCCAAAGCAGCCTGGTTGTTCTACAAGTGCCCTCCTCTAGCCTTGACCTTTTGGTCTCTCGGTTCATGCTATTTCGAAGTTCTAATTTGCAGGATGCCATGGGTATACCAATAGTGCCCCCTGTTTTCACATAGGGGTAGATTGGTACCTTTCCTGGCTAGCTCATCGGCCCTGCAGTTTCCTTCAATATCTCTGTGTCCCGGAACCTCTGACCTTGAAGACGGCACTAATATCGTTTAGAGCTGCGATGCATTCCTGTGCAACCTTCGATTTCAGCATTACTATGTTCACTGATTTAATGGCCGCCTGGCTATCCGAGAAAATATTTATAGTAGTCTTCTTTACGGCATGCGTACTAAGGTACATAGCCACCTCCTTTATAGCTTAAACTTCTGCCTCATAAATACTGCAGTGGTCCGGAATTCGGACAGATAGTTCCAGTCCTACTTCCTTAGAGAAAACTCCGTAGCCAACCCTATTGTCTATCTTGGATCCATCTGTGTAAAAACTCAATTCCCCCCGTCTCCATGATCTTGGTGTTTGCCATTCTCTTCTTAACGGGATGCTCGTCTTAAAGAGCCTATCGAAGATTGGGTTGGGGTGGAGTAGTGGTTGTAACTACCCAGAGTGTGAAGTATGGGGGCGTGACCGAACTGCCGATCCTTCCATAGCACCATACTTTTTAGTCTGAGCGCTGAATCGGAGGCCGCGTATTTTCCTACCAGATTTATAGCGGACAAATTGGTTATCCCCTCTACTGCCTTATTTGGGTTGGTCCTTAAGGCACCTGAAATGCATAGAAACGCTGTTCTTTGCACCTTACTCAATAGTTTTGGGTAACTTGCCTTTTGAGTTGCTGGTCACCATACAAGTATTCCATATAAAAGTATTGGCCTGACCACCGAGGTGTACAGCCAATGTGTAATACGAGGTGCTAACCCCAATTGATTCCGACCGCTTGTTTGCAAGTGTATAATGCAACGTTGGCCTTCCTTACTCTTTCCTCTATCCACGTACGTTTCATGTCTAATATGAGTCCTTGATACTTAACATTTTCCTTCAAGGATATCCCCACACCCATAAATATTAGCAGGGAGACTGTGATTCCTTGTAAAGAGAATTGCTTCGGTTTTCTCGGAGTTTATTACGAGTCCTCTACTCTCTGTCCGGTTTCTAAGCGTGGCCATGTTAGAGCGCAAAATCTCCATTAGGGTATTTGGGTATTTGGCTTTAACGGCAATTGCCAGGTCGTCAGCATATGCTGTGACGTGGCAACCCCCCTCTCTAGTGCCACCAGCAGAGAGTTCACGGCCAAATTCCAGAGAAGAGGGCAGAGAACACCCCCTGAGGAGTGCCTCTACAGATCTTTCTGCTTATTGTGGTGTTGCCAAGCTTAGCGGCTACCGTCCTGCTGACAAGTATAGACTCAATCAGCGCCGCTACATTCTGGTCAACTCCAAGCTCTCTTAAGGCACCCGTTATGGCCCCTTCTATATCTACAAAGGCAAACAGAGCATACTATTTATCTGATAACCTTTTTTCCACCAACCCGACGAACGAGTGCAAGGCGGTTTCCGTGGATTTGCCTTTCGTATAGGCATGCTGCGCTGGGGAGAGCCTACTTGTTGGTATAACGCCCCGTACACAATCATCCACTATCCTCTCTAAAATTTTGAGAAAGCAAGACGTAAGACTGATGAGTCTGAAGTCCTTAGGGTTGGTGTGAGAGGACCTACCCGCCTTGGGTATGAAGGAGACTTTTGTCTCTCTGCAGCCTAGCGGGATGTAGCCCATGTTAAGACAGCTTCTTATAACAACCACAATGAACGGAGAGATATTGCCCCGTGATTGGTGCAGCTCTACCGCGTGTATTCCATCAAGTCCCGGTGACTTGTAAGGACCAAAAGTCTTAATAGCCCATTCGATTTTTGCGTTAGAAATCAGCCGATTTCCCAGATCTGATAGCCCCCCTTCATTCGTGTGGTCATTAGGTTCCACCGGCTTGTTTCCAGGGAAGTGTGTGTCCAGGAGGAGACGTAAAGATTCCTCGCTCGTCGTAGCCCATGAGTTCCCTTGACTCTTGAGATAGCCGAGGTTGCATGGCGACTTTGCCATAATTCTTCTTAATCTGGCCGCCTCCGTGGTTTCCTCAATTCCCTAGCAGTAACTTTGCCAGGATTTACGTTTCTCAGTTCCAACTACTTTTTTTTATATTTTCAGATCAGCCTTATAGGCAGTCCTCTGTTGCTCTCTTGGCTAAGGTCCTATTGAACATGGTCATATTGGATTTACGTAACGAGGATAATTGTTTCAACCACCAAGGAGGTTTGGTTTTTCCCCTGTATCTAACAACCGGACATCCGGCTGAAAAAGAACTATTCATGGCTTTGGTAACCGGATTAACCAACCCATCCAGATCCACATGCGTGGCGGGGTCTCGGGGAGGGATCTTTGGCAGTAAAGTCCTTAATTTATTGTTAATACCAGTCGGTATTTCTAACATTTTTGAACTCCCTTACTCTGGGGCTCTTAAGATCTATTTCGAATTCAATACATCGAAGAATAAGATTTTTCATTCAGTACTCTCCATCTATTGATTTTGTAGGCAAACATGTCTGAAGTCAAGGTTATATCCAAAACTTCCTCTCTACTCTTTGTTATAAAGGTCGGCTCTGAGCCTAAATTCGAGACACTAAGTTTGTTGCCTAGAATGAAGTCAAGTAACAACTCACCTCTAGCATTCGTGTAAGTACTCCCCCACATCAAGTTGTGGGCACAAGCGTCGCAGGAGATAACCAGTGGCTTATTCTTGTAGGCTGCTTCCTCGACCAATGTCCGAAACTCATCTGGTGGCACGTCCCTGTCATGGGCTATGTAGGCAGAGGCTACCCAAAAGCTGGTTTTGTCCAGCTCAGTGCTAGCCGCTACCAGATTGCCGTCACAAAGCTGTAGAATCTAATATGCGAGCTCGAGTCTTACCTGCGTTTTGTGCGGCAATAAGCCCTTCATCCCAAGCCCGCAGGTTCCTCACCCTCGCTGTCATCGGCGGAAAAATAATGGCCCAAACCGGATACCCTCTCCGAGTCGGATGAGCATTGGCTGCTGGGCAACCCTTCTTCACCACCGCTGCGCAGGCCGGACTTGTCGCTCTCCTCACTAAGGTCCAAGCTCGGCTCGTCGCTGCAGGTCCTTATTGCAGGATCTAATAAAGATCCGCTCAATTTTTTCAGGTTCGGCGGGTTTAGCCGGTTTCTAAACTTGAGCCCTCGGTCTGCTAGGAATATCTTCCTTGCTGACGGCCTCGAGCTAGGCTACCGCCCAAACTTCACCTACCTTACTGACGGCAAACCTGTAGAGCTGGGCTGACCTATAGTCCTCGCAGGCGATGAGTTTAGCTCTACCCTGATATCATCCGGAATCATGGTAGAAAGGAGGAGGTCCAGCATTTTCCTCTAGGACTTGGAGGTAGACCTTTTTATCATAATAGGCCTGCCTCGAGGGGCGGACATATTTAGCCGACCCCCCAGGCCTGTGTTTGCAGCTTTCCTTGAGCTGATTGGAATATCAGCAGCATCCTGCCGGGTTATCCTTGAAGCAGGTGTCGCACCCCGCCCTTGGGTTAAGGTATGTGTGCTTTTGGGCCTGACTTCCCTGGAAGGTGCTGACGCTGCAGCTCCAGCAATTGGTTGGAGACCAGTTTGCCCAAGCCTCCCCTTCGTACCAGGACCAGCCCTGCCGCTTAAGCCCCCTTTAACTCCTGTCACTGACGGTCCATTCTGCTCGAGGCGGTAGCATTAATCGAGGCCATCTCTGTCGGTTTTTTAGGAGGGCCGTCCTCCTTGGTATATTTGATGTTATTTTTGAAATTTGAACTCATAATTTTGGTTCCACGATTGTCGGACAATGGGGGTCCGCCCGCACAGAGGTCCGTGTGCGCAGGTAAGGCTTGATAGAACCGGAGGTTGCCAGGATTCAGGAGCACTCCGTTCGAGACTGGGCTATTTGTTAATCTGGGTCCCCAGCCAGGCTGAACATCAGCACGGCGCATCAGAGCTTTTTTAAAGAGGTTTGCTCCTCTATTACCTCCATAGGCCACGGTCAAAAACTATTTCCATATAACTAAGCTATTGAAGAGCTTAAGCATATAGCACTGATTTCTGATCTAAGCTGGACACCATTCCGACATCATACAGAACCTAAATTTTAGTGGCCATTACCAGTCGGCACCCTCGTGGAGGGTTCAGCCGGAGGATTTTTCGCCGAACTCCGAAAAATTGGTTTGGTCCAATACCCAGCCGAGTGCAGTGCACTGTAATGATTCCAGTACCTCATTTATGTATATTGTAACTATCAATGGCTGCGTTTCTTTATACATTCCGGATAATCCGATTTCACAGCCGGAATAAACAGAATGCGTTTGAAATATACGTCAACATATCATCAGGAATGTTCTAAAGTATAAATAAACAAAAAAGTTTATTCCAAACGTTCAGAATGAATAAAGAAATGCAGCCATTATCTTATAAAGAGAAATGTAAAATTTTTTTATCTAGAACTAATAAAGTTAGAAGGACGAAATTCGAGGATATGGTAGTTAACATATTATCCTTGATATATATTTTTTTCAAAAAAAATATTGGAAATTTCCAAGGATATTCAAGGATAATAAAAGGAGATTTTCAAAACATATTCGTCCTGGCGCACCCAAAATTAAATTTTTTTTCTATTCTACAGAATTTTCTCTTTTATTATAATTCTACAATGCACCAAATCTTTTGAATAATTTTTTTATTCAATCATATTCTAGAAATTATTTGTCCTTAAAAAAATCCTGACGTCAGAGAGAAAAACTAAAAACGCAGTTTTACTATATTTGGCCCTCAGTTTTGTGAATATATTAATTTTTTTGTGTGTAAAATTGACTTCGCACGGTGTTAGGAAAAAAGTGGTTTTCAGGAAATTTTAAGAAAATGGGGGTGGCACCGCCCATTTATATCATATATGATTATCTCAGAAACTATTTGACCGATCCCAAACAAATTTGGTAGACATATTTGCCTTAGGCTTCTTAAGTTCCATTCTGAAAATTTTTGAAATCGGATAAAAACCACGGGCTCCACTAACAACGGTAATTTCATAAAACTCAGAGCTAGCTATATTTAAGTGGGAATATGTTTTTACCGATTTTAAAAATATACAAGACGGAACTTTAGGAGGCCATGCAAAATGTTTATACCAAATTTGGTCGAGATCGGTCAAGTAGTTTTTGAGATAACCGTATATGATATAAGTGGGCGGTGCCACTCCAATTTTCCTAAAATTTTTGGAAAAACCAATTTCTAATAAATATTGATGAATTCCTTAGCCACACTGCTCAAAAAACCTGAAAGTCCGGTACATAAACAATATAAATTCAGGGCCGTATTTAAGAAAACTCGCTTAACTTCGATGATTTTTATGCGATTGCAATAAATGAGGTATCAGTTTAGTTGAAAATAAATTTAATTTTAGATCGTACTCCATATTTTGAAATTGTAAAAATTATCGATGGTCAACTTTTAAAAATTAAGAGAAATATGGGTCTTTTTTAATTTACCCAATTAAAAATACCAACAGTATATTATTATATACTATTGTAAAGGCCTGTATATCCTCTTCTCAGATCATGTTCGATCTTTGGAATCGAATCAAAAATAGTCAATCAAAAACTCATAAATCTACCAAATCGTATTTTCTGACCTAAATCGACAGGTCGCGACCTCTAAAAGACCCTTAAAAAAAAATAAATAAAAATACACAATAATATTTCTCATAAAAACGAATAAAATAAGGTGGTAGGGTCTGGAAATTTCCAAAAAAGCATATTCGATGGGCACGCTAGTGTACACCTTGTTCTAATCTAATAATCACAATTATTTTCATGAATTTTATTTATTTTTTTTCATTAATTGCACAGGTTAAAAAAAAAGTTTCTGCATATTGAACCAAACTTATATATCCCTATGGCATTCAACCCCCTGAATACGAATCCGAGGTCTGTTAGTATCAATCATGTTAGGTTCGAGATCACTCGAAGGTCGAGTGGGGACAAATACGTTGAACAGCCTGAAAATTCAATACCATTCTTCTGAATTTCACTTTTAGATGATATCTTGGCATGACCTCTAGATAACATTCGTATTCGGATTCAGCGACAGTAAAAACCTATGTGTATGAATTTTTATTTTTATTGAATAAATTTTATTATTAGGCCTCGGGTTCGCATTCAGCGCGTCAAATACTATAGGGATATAGAGGTTTGGTTCAATATGCAGAAACTTTTTTTTTGTAAAACTCTGTTACTTATGAATATAATAAGATATAAGGTTCCTAAATATTCATACAATTTTCATCAGAAGTAAAATTTTAATTCAGAAGTTTGAGAAAATTCTTAGGTATGCAGTTTTGTAGCCCGTTCATAGAAGAAAACGCGCAAAACCCTCCACAAAATAACTTCAACAAATCAACGGTAATTTTTAGCGACTTGAAACTTGCACATTATTTTACTAAAATTAATAATAAATAATATAAAAATTTCGAAATTTTGATCAATTTATTTTTATTTGTGATGAACTTTATACCAAATATGAAACTTTGATTTATATGGTTTATATTATAGAATGAACTATGTTTTCATAAATAACACTGGTTTACAGCAAAAATGTTCTATGGATGCCACTATGTAGAATTGCTCGGTGATTCCGAAAATTTAGATAATTTTTTTTTCTTTGGATACCTTTTCGAGATATTTGCGATTTACCATTATTCAGCTTAAAAAAACGAGTGATTTCATTTAATATATTTATTTTATAAAAATATAAAGTCCCAAAATATGTATGTAATCTAATAACTTCGCACAGACTTCTCCGATTTGAAAAAGGTTTTTTGAATTTTAAAGCTTAGCTATCTGGGAAGGATATCTTTAACATTATCTGAAGGAACCTATAAAAAGAGCGTGTCAATATGCCAAAATGCGGTAAAAATCATGAAATCATTTTTAAAACTGCATAAATCAAAAACGAATAAAAGGAGTGAAATATCTCTTCTTCATAGTTAAACTTTGAAATGATTACTTACGTTCTGAACTAAAAAAAGTATAAAGTAAATTAAACAAAAAATTTTAATGTACCACGCTTTTATAAATGGACTAAAATTAGAATATAATATTTCTCAGTCCCATAGAATTTGTTTTGATAACTTTTGATTTTGAAATTTTAGTAAGTCATTATAAACAATTTATGAGATTGAAAACGAAAAACGTGGAGCGCATGCAATACAAAGCATTAGATTTAATTGACAATATTCAAACTACATACATAACATAGACCTAAAATTTCTACAGCGAAAGTACAAATTTGAGATCGATTTTAAGCGGTCGTTATTAATATACCCACATAAATACATATATTACTCTTCAATTTCAAATCAGGCCTATTTCATGCACCCCAAGCTTTTCATTTTCAATCTCATAAATTGTTTATAATGACTTTTGACTGAGAAATATTATTTTCTAATTTTAGTCCGTTTATAAAAGCGTGGTACATTAAAAAGTTTTTTTTTATACCCGAGCGCACTTGTGCACAAGGGTATATTAATTTTGTTCACATAACGGTTGTTTGTAACAGCCAAAACGAATCGAGATAGATATAGACAAATGTATACATAAATGATCAGGATGAAAAAAGAAATCGATTAAGCCATGTCTGTCTGTCCGTCCGTCTGTCCGTCTGTCCGTCCGTCCGTGTACACGATAACTCGAGCAAAAATTGAGATATCTCAACGAAATTTGGTATGTAGGTTTCCCTTAATCCAAGGTAGGTTGGTATTGAAAATGGGCGAAATCGGACATTAACCACGCCCACTTCCCATATAACGGTAATTTCCAGAAATACGAAAATTGCGATATTTTAGTAACTACTGAAGCTAATTTACTCAAAATTGATATTTACATTAATTTTCCGACGAAAAATTAGAATACTATAAATTTTTGGAAAGTCGGCGTAGCCACGCCCACTTATGGTAACATGGGTATACCTTGGTAACCGCTGCACCAATTTCTTCCAAACTTGGCACAGTTGTTGGCCGTGGAGCATCATACTAAATGGCCGAAAATTTAAAAATCGGACAATAACCACGCCCCACATCCCATATAACGGTAATTT
>NW_016157287.1:260569-260893 GCF_001687245.7 Rhagoletis zephyria
GACGAAAAATAAGAATATTATAAATTTTTGGAAAATGGGCGTAGCCACGCCCACTTATGGTTACATGTGTATATCTTGGTAACCGCTGCACCAATTTCTTCCAAACTTGGTACAGTGGTTGGCCTTGGTACAGCATACTAAATAGCCGAAAATTTAAAAAATCGGAAAATAACCACGCCCACATCCCACATAACGGTAGTTTAGAGAAATACAAAATCTTCGATAAATCAGAAAATATTAAAGCTAATTTATTCAAAATTAATGCTTGCAACAATTCTTTACCAAGAAATACGTTTATGGTAAAATTTTGGAAAATGGGCGTGG
>NW_016157287.1:260929-263592 GCF_001687245.7 Rhagoletis zephyria
ATGCTTGCAACAATTCTTTACCAAGAAATACGTTTATAGTAAAATTTTGGGAAATGGGCGTGGCACCGCCCTCTTATAATCACATATATGTATATCGGTAACCGTTATACCAATTTGTACCAAACACGGTATTTTTATTGTGCTTGCCACATAAAAGCAATACGGTAAATTTCAGAAATGCTTGAAACTGGAATATTTCGAAATTTAAGGACTCTAATTTACTCAAAATTGATATACCCCGTCTTACCATCTAGCGGTAGCCGGGTATTTAATGTTCGGCTCCGCCCGAACTTAGACTTTCCTACTTGTTTAAATTTGTTTTATACTTTTTAGTCTTGTCTGTATAAAATTTTGCAATAGATACTAAAAGAATTCAACTTGCAGTGGATAGAGAACAGAAGACTATGCAAGCAAAATGTTGTTTGCTCACATTTAGTATATGCCTACATATGTACATACATACATATAGCAGCAATTAATTTCATTTAAAGAAATGGCGTGTCGTCCATTTCCGCTGTAGCGTATGTAGTGCATATTTTTAACTTCTGGCGAGGCGACGTCTATCTCTAGAGTTTTTCTAATTGCATGATACTTACGGCGAGGTTGATATCTAGACTAGGTTTGCCATAAATACCTTTGCTATATTTATAGTATGGTGGTCTGAACATACAACATGACAAGTTGATAAAAGCATTGTAAAATAGTTAGATATTTTCTAATATAACATAAATTTGTGAAACAAAAGCGATACTTTTTCAAAAAAGGCTGTTTGTTTTTATTATCGCTGTGTGCCAAATGTACCAAGCTGCGTCAAGGCTCGTGTAAAGTTAGCAAGCGTTTTTTGTTAAAGTTACTTTTTAATCAGAGTTCCTGACAGCAAGGCAATAGTTCTACAGTTCGATAATCAAATTTGCAATAGTTCTGTTAATTAAAGCCAAAAAAGCTAAAAAACTAAAATCGCTTGCTAGCTTCACTCAACAAGCCTTTTTTCAGCAAAACCAGTTCTGATACCATCATTATACGATAAATAAAGTTCCCTAATAGTCCATAAAAGAGTCCCGCGAAATTTTGAAAAAATAAACAAAACAAAATATTTACACTAAATTTTTTTTTAATTACTTTTTAATCAGAGTTCCTGACAACAAGGCAATAGTTCTACAGTCCCCTAACCAAATTTTCAATAGATTTGTTAATTTAACCCAAAAAAACTAAAAAACAAATATCGCTTGCTAACTTCACGCGCAAGCCTGATACGACCAACTCACAAGAAATAAAGAGTTCTACAGTTCCCTAATGGTTCCGAAAAAAGTTCCGCGAAATCCAGAAAAAAAAAAACAAAAAAAACTTTTACATACATTTTTTTTGTTATTACTTTATAATCCGAGTTCCTACAAAACTGCATACTCAAAATCTTTCTAAGGGCCGCACAGTGGTTCGGATCGCAAATCTAGCTGGACGAAACTATTTAAACAAATACTCGTGGATGGATCTTTACACCACTTCTTACCTAGGGGATTTTTGGGTCGCTGATTACGAATCTGAACTCACTTATCAAAAATTCAAAATGGCGGATCCAATATGGCGGACGAAAATAAAAAAAAATCGGTAGATTTCTATGAAACTGGGTATCTGGGGGTTTTCTGGGTCGCTGATTACATATCTAAAGTCATTTACCAAAAATTCAAAATGGCGGATCCAATATGGCGGACGAAAATTAAAAAAAATCGGTAGATTTCTATGAAACTGGGTATCTGGGGGTTTTCTGGGTCGCTGATTACATATCTAAAGTCATTTACCAAAAATTCAAAATGGCGGATCCAATATGGCGGACGAAAATTAAAAAAAATCGGTAGATTTCTATGTAACTGGGTATCTGGGGGTTTTCTGGGTTGCTGATTACGAATCTAAAGTCATTTACTTAATTTACTTTATTTACTTCGGAACGAGCATTTTCATCAGATATTTCTTTCAATTTACTAATCACATAATCACGGACACCTTGTTGTCGTTTAGAAGTTTCAGCAACACTTCTCCAAATGTCAAACAATTCACTTCTTAAGATTTTATTTACCATGACTAAAATTTAAGATCACAGCAAGAAACACAAATAAATTTCAGAAACAACAGCGCTTAAAGATTTGCATGCCTGTTGTATAATTTTTTAATTTCAGAAATTAGAAAATTCGCGAGCTACTATTTTTTCTTAACACTTACATAACCAAAGTTTTTATAACTCCCAGTATTTTTCTGTTTTAACATACAACCCCTACCCCCTCCACCCTCCCCCCACCCCTCTCTCACGTGGATCCGCCACTGATCTTATATTTATATTCAGATACATTCCTGTTAATAATTACTTTTGAATTTTGAGATTTGACATACCGTCACTAAAATGTAAATATCTAAGCCAATTGGTTAGACTTGGTTATCGAACTTACCCTCTGCATTTGCGAAGGTGTAAAGAATAATATGCAAGTGGTTTTATAACGGCCTTCGGCGGCCTTTACTTTTCCTACTCTTTAATTTATTTTTTTAATTAATCAAAACGACGATTTTTCAGAATAAATTTGCTTATACCAATGTGGACATAAATTGCGTTATGACCTCTGAATCTATAGCGAAATAAGTGTAATTTTTTGTTTATAAAGTCAATTTGCAGTTAT
>NW_016157287.1:263602-290042 GCF_001687245.7 Rhagoletis zephyria
AGGCGGCGTTGACTTACCTTTTATTGTTTGTTTTCATATGTTAATGCTTTAATAAATGCAATTTTTATTTGAATGTATTGTCAGGAATGTATTCCAAGTACCATTAAGTATTTTAAAAACAAAACAAAATTTGATTTTCGTCCAGCTAGATCTGCTATCCGAACCACTGTGGGCCGTTTTCTCAAGTAGTCTAAAAATTTATCTGCCCTTTAAAAACAAATTTTGTTCTCAAAAAATGTGTTCGAAGGGCCGATAAATTCTAAAAGGTACTTGCTCGTAATTTCTACCATCTAAAATGTGTACTTTTCAAAAATGATTGAAAATTTCACTTTTTTCGATTTTGGTCGCTAGTAACAATAATAATTTTTAATTAAATCTGCAAAGGGCACATCAATACCTTTTGAACGGTAGGCTGCTTCTGTCGATTAAATGATTTTTTCAAAAGATTAGTAACAAATAACTGCGAGAGGTACCAAAAACATGTTTTCGAAAAAATCTCGAAAACGCTTCCTTCAAAAAAAGAATGGGTATTGTTTTCATATTCAGCGACCCAAAGTGAGCCCAGAAAATACTTTTTTACAAAGTTTAACTTTTCGTATAAACTAGTGTTATCAAATGCCGATGCGGCCACCTGGCGGCTAAATTCTTAAAAAGTAATTACAAAAAAATGTATGTAACAATTTTTTTTGTTTTTTTTCTGGATTGGAACTGTAGAACTCTTTACTTCTGGTAAGTAGGTCGTATCAGAACTGTTTTTGCTGAATAAAGGCTTGCGCGTGAAGTTAGAAGCGATTTTTGTTTTTTTTTTTAACTTTTTTTTTTAAAATTAACAAAACTATTGAAAATTGGGTTAGGGAACTGTAGAACTATAGGATGGTTATAGGCTGATAATATTGTCGATATTTCAATGAAGCGTAGCATCTCCCATAGAAATCGAATTTTTCATATCGCATATCTCTGGAAGTATTTGCTGAAGAGTCCTAAAAATTGGTATGGAAATATTTGAAATCACTCTCATACTCATGGAGAAAAGTAGGGGCTATTGGAAAAAGGGGCGTGGTGCCTTCCAAATCTATTGAAACTTTACCTATTTGTAAATACATATGTATGTAATTCTTCGGTACGTGTGTTTCAGAATGAACTCCTCCTAAACGACCGAAACTATTTTAAATATATTTTTTTATGTGTACAGGGAGCCGTATAGTTTAGGTTCACAACTTAAAACGCCCGGTGGCGGCGCAGTCGAGTTATTACTAAAAATCATATATATGATCCGATTTGGAGACATATAGATCAGGGATCAACGTCAAATCACCACTGTTGAATCAACCACTAAACAGAATAAGGAATATTCTTGATGAATACCTGCAAATACAATTGTAAGATATTTAAGGTATTTAGTCTGAAATAAGTCTATGTACATTGGATTTCTATAGGCCATACTCCCCCATTTTGAAATTGCCACCAACTAACCAGATCATTGCTGTCGCAAGAACTTCTTCGCGGACATAACGCTTTCGTTAGGTTATCTAAGACAGCTATGGAGGATATGCCTTCAGACGAACACCAACCCAAACGTGAACGTGAATTGTTGGTGAAAACGTTGGACCAAATGTTTCAATAAAAAAATAATAACTTTGAGCGGGACGAAGTTCGCCGGGTCTGCTAGTTTCATATAAAAAAAAATACTTGCGCTATTTCATTTGACCAGTCATTACTTTCTTATTTATCAATCGGTTTTCTTCATTGGTAGCTTAATTTACACAGAAACTGTTATTTTTTTTTCATTTTTTCCCTGTTAAAGTTTGAATTTTTTCTGTTTTTTTCATTAAAAAAATAAAAAAATCTGGAATAATTAATTAATTTCTCAGAAACTATCAGGTTTATGGAGAATTTGATTTTCTTTCACTTGCCGTACCTCGTATTACGATTATTCAATTGATTCGTAATATATACGTGATTAAGTGGAACCACTCTTTTTTTTTAGTTGAATAACGGTAAATTTCAAATATCTCGAAAACGTATCCATAAACTAAAAACTAATTCGATTTTGGGAATCAGCGAGCGATTCTACATACAAATTGGATAGTGGCATGTGGAGAACAAAAACAAAATTAAAGTTTGTGATCCAGTGTAATTAATGAAAAAAATTTCATGAAAATAATTGCGAATATTATATTAGAACAAGGTGTACACTAACATTTGACACTGACTGTACATACATATGTACGTATCGCACACCGTCTTTAAAAGAGTCACAACTCAAAATAATACGTTTGTCAGGAAATGCGAAAAACTATTTCTTAGCACATGATAATCATATGGGCATGGCGACTTTAATTTAGGTTTTTTAAACAAATTATAACAAAAATTGGCTCCAGCTTTTGCTGAAAGGTAAATAAAAGCTCTGTGTACATTTTTATCGCATAATCTCTCTCTTGAAGACGGTGTGCGATATGTACAGTGAACATTGTACACATGTATTTACTGCGAAAATATAGAGATCAGTATGGTGATAACCAGGGAACGGATTTTTAGGACCTAAAAACCTATAAAAAAGGCAAAATAAAATAACGAAATAGGCTGGAAAAGGCAAAATAAAATAGCGAAAAAGGCAGGAAAAGGCACTAGGTATTGCAAAAAAGGCAAAACAAAATAGCGTAAAAGGCAGGAAAAGGCACTAGGTATTGCAAAAAAAGCAAAATAAGGCACTAAAAAAAGACAGAAAATACGAAGAACAATCAAAAAATACATTTATTTTAGAAATGTNTATATTACAAGTAAAAAGAGAAAAACTATGAACTAGTTTCATTATATGAAAAATTTGTACTTTGAATCTTTGACTATTTTTAACCGACTTCGAAAAAAGGAGGAGGTTATCAGTTCGTCGGAATATATATTTTTTTTTTTTTTTTTTATGTTACCGCATAACTTTGGACCACGTCAACCGATTTCGATAATTATTTTTGCATCGGAAAGGTAGTGTCTCAGAGGTGGTCCCATACTAATCTGGTTAAGATCCGATCAGTGGATAATGAGATATATATATATATATATATTTTTTATATGAGAGTTGAAGTCGTTTTTTTTTGCTAAAAATTACTTGTATCCTTTCGAGTTTCTAACTATTAAAACGATGATCATCATTGTTATCACTTAAAAGAACAAACCGAACAGCTGCAGCGAGTGCTGCATATTTCAAACAAACGGATAGCTCTCGCCAACGCCAAAAGAGCGGATAGCCACACTTGTTTCAAAAAGGGCCAAACAAACAAAAAAGGCCCAAAGGCCCAAACGGCGAAGAACGGCTCATATTTGGTACAATTGTACCAAAGTGGCAACCGTGCTCACATACGCGGTTTTGCATTATCTTGATATGCGGTTTTGTACTTTAAACGACGATATATTTAGTTGTCGAATCTAACCATTTTTCTCAGAGCATATATTAAGAAGTACATATATGGCTATCAAATCGGATTTTCGTTACATACTTACACCATTTTCGTAGATAAGTGCTGTAGAGTTTTGTGCAAAATTTGTGCTTGTGTCCCTGCATCGTGGTTCCTAGAAAAATAGGAAGGATTTTATATAAGCTATTCTCGGCAAAGTTTAATAAAGTTTTATAAGCTACATTACAGATACACATCGTTACCCTATTTCACAAAAGGCCCCAACAAGAAATTTTTATATTTTACAGGAGATGCAAAAAACATTATCAAAAGAAAATCGTGCGTACGGATAGGGCCTTTGAAAAAGTGGTATAGCTCCGATTTTTGGTACTAACACTTTCAAATTTTAGGACCTTTGTGAATTAAGGTAACGACATATACATTTTTAAGTTGGCACACTCTTAAATGGTCCCGAATGCGCACATATTTACATACATATGCATACATATGTATACATACGTGTAGTTTTGTTTTATGATTTTTTCAGATTTTCAGTAAGAATAAGTTGTGAAATTAGAATATATTATTTGTTTATGTATTTGTGTTATTCGCCAATATATAACATTGTATTATAATTACGGTCGCTTTTAAGCAGGGACCGCAAATAACGATTATATTTTAAGCTTCAACTCACAAAATCACACTGAAAGAGAAACGCTACGTACATAAGGAGTAAACCAACAGACTTCTTGTTATACGGAATACCTTCAGAGTAGGGTTGCCAACATTTTAAAAGAAACTTACAGTACTTTTTGAAAAAAAATCTGAAAAAATATAGTTCACTTCAAATATATCGTCGCTCGAATAAAGAAACAGTGTAAAGCCACATACACTATTATTCGATAATTGCACCATTGGATAGACAATCCTTTAATCTATTAGAAAAATCTTTAGTTTTCTTAAATATCACTTTGGTTCACTAATTTATTCCCGAAAAACGAAATTGTATTTGCATGGTTTGTAATGGTTTATAAAAACTTCCAAGTCGTTTTTCTCAAAACTATACTTTTCATGTTACACTATTTCTTTATTCCAGCGACGATATATCTTATTACTTTTTAAGGAAAAAGTAAAAATGCTTTTTAAGTGTACATCTTTTTTCTTTCTTATGCATTTCCTCTATAAAAAAAATAAATTTCTTTGAAAGCATCATATGCATTATCGCAATCAATATTTAAATTAATTAATTAAATCAAAAGTTCGTATTTTATTAGTGAGATAGTCGCTTTATTTCTCCCATCTCACCACTTCACAATCTTAGTAGAAAAAACTGTAAGGAGCATAAGCGAAATAATTTTAAGTAAATTTGGTAAATCTTTCTAAGGGCCAAATTCACAGTGCGTAGTTAACTCAGAATCGACAGTTAACTACAGATTTTTAGTAAAAACTGTGAATTTGGCTCTGAGTATTTTTAAAAATGTTGCCATTTTTGATCTGTAGACCCGTTGTTTGAAGGTATATTTCTTTTAATATTGTTATTTCAGTATAAATATCATCTACTTTAAAACATTTCTTTCTTGAAAATTCCTGAAATATATTTATATTTGTAACTGAAAAACTATAGTATTTTTGCATACTATATTTTTTTCCAACAGTATATAGTACGCAGACCCAAAAAATAGTACAATACTATATATTATAGTACGGTTGGCAACCCTACTTCAGAGGCACTGATTTTTTATTGTTAGATTTTTACTTAAAAAATCAAGTTAAATATTTATTTTTTAGTTTTATTTATTATTCAGAAAATTACAGCTAATTTTTGAATTTAATTTTTTGCAGGGCAAATAATCCTCATTTTTTGAGTTTAATTTTTTGTCCAGAAAATAATCGTTTTGTTTTTGTATTTTTTTCTTTTTGCTCAGAAAATAATGGTTATTTATTAAGTTTTATTTTTTGCTCAGAAAATAAAACATTATTTTTCGGTGTTTCTTCAAGCAATGGGAAACGACTGGAGAGCTTCATCGCTCAAAGATATAACTGAATTATGCGTATTCATAGCCTAAATGAAGTCCACACTAAAGTTAGTTGCTGCTTTTTGTCATTACTTTAATTTGCAATTGAATAGCAGCAACTAACTTTATAATCGACTTTAGTTCGACTATGAATATGACCCATTGTTACGGTGACCATATTTACGGGGGCCGAATACATTGTGTTGATAACGTCGGTAACGATGTTTAACTGGAGATTAGTGTTAATCAGAGATAGTGAAAACGGCCCTTAAAGTAACATCTCAAACTTAAAGAATATTTTTCTGGAGATTTTTGCCCCACAAAATTTGTTACAAAAAATTCTTTAAATTTTAGTACAATAAAGTGCAAGTTTGAAGTAGCTAGGATTTACCGTTAATTTTTGGAATTTTTTTTACGGTATTACGCATTTTTTTCGTACAAATAAGTACAAAGTTGCACTTTCACTTTATTATATTGAATTTTTTTTTTTTTAATTTTTATAGTTTTTTGCACAAAGTCAGAAATTTGGATTTATATGGTTTTCGTTAGGAAGAGCTTTACTTCCATAAACAAATATAAGAAACATAAAATAAACAAAAGAAAAATAGCCAAACGTTGCAAAATTGTCATATATATTTGGCAGGGTTGGGCATTTTTGCACTACCACTGAATTGCACTATCAGTGTTTATTCAGTGATAGTTAAAATGCAGAATTCATTACCACTGAAAATTTAGTGATAGTGAAAAACAAATTGCATTATCAATAAAGCTTTAGTGATAGTTAGAAAAAACTCACTATCACTAACCTTTTAGTGAAACTAGCCAAGCGAAGATAGCCAATTTACATGTGCAAATGAAAAACGCTAATCCAAAGTTACGTTATTTGTACCCAACTTTAAAATAATAAAAACTCCAAAAAAGCACAAAAGTGTAACGCTGTTACTCTTAGGGCCGTTTTCTTAAGTAACCTGTCACTTTAAAGCTCACTTTATATTTAAAGGTTGCATTAAAATTTATAATTATGTCTAAAATAAAGAATTTTATTATCGGTTTTAAATTGGTTTACAACCAAGAAACATACATACGTCAAAAACCGATAATAGAAATGCTCAACTTTAGACATAGCTTTATTTTTAATCCAACCTTTACTGTGAATTTAATATATTATCTACATATGTAAAACAATAGCCCTTTCCATGATTGCACTTAATTCAAAAATTACTGGATAGATTTCAGTCAAATTTTCAGAGATTTGCCTATATGGTCCTATTATAGGGTAGTTTAATATAAACGAAAGAATAGTATCAAAAATGACCCTCTAAGGAAGTAAGGTTAAATCTATAACATGTATATATATTAACTTCTTACATTTTCCTAACTCAGGTGTACAAAATTATGGAATAAGTGTAATAGGCCAAAATCTGCGGAAATAATAAAAACAGTTATATCTTCGAATCTGGTTACGCCTTGCGTTACAAGATGGAACTCATTGTACGATTCGGTTCAGAAGTTAATAGAAGTAAAAACCAGATTAGGTGAACTATGCTATAAGCTGGAAATTTTTACTTTCAATGAGGAATAAATTGAGTATTTGGAAGAATATGCAAAAGTAATGCAGAAGCTATCGACTTCATCCAAAGAGAGCAAAATATGTTCTTTGGTTACTTTATTCCAACTTTACTGTCCATAAAAATAAAAATGCGACGTTTAGCTTCCGAAAACATGAAATATTTGACGGAAACTAATATTCAAATGCAATCAAAGCTAATGAAAGGTTTGAAAAATATTTTAGTTTGCACTCTGACTCTTGGGATGCAGTTATTGCAGCATTTCTCATTCCCGATATCAAACTAAAATTTTGCAAAAGTTTGCTGGAAGTGCTGATATACACTCTACAATATGTTCGGGATAAATTTAAAGAATATGCGATGGAGTTTAAAAGACAACCGGTAGGGGAAGATAATAATTTACAGCCTTCCATAAGTGCTAATACATCATTTCTCGAATTCGATGAGGAGTCTACAGGTATTTGATTAAAAGAAATCAACCTGCAAAAGTTTTGTAAATAATTTGCTTTTTTAGATGAAAATCGGTATACATGTTGCCATGGCGGAGCTATAGCAACTGAAGTAGTTTTGTACCTGAATGACGAGGATAGGAGCATTGAAGCTTTGCATCGCTTTCCTACT
This sequence comes from Rhagoletis zephyria, assembly GCF_001687245.7. NCBI lineage: Eukaryota > Metazoa > Arthropoda > Insecta > Diptera > Tephritidae > Rhagoletis > Rhagoletis zephyria. Next base: position 271,196 of record NW_016157287.1, read on the forward strand.
ATAAAAAAATGTTTTTAAAATATAATACACCTCTTCCTTCATCTGCGCCAGTGGAAAGACTTTTTTCCTTTGCTGGGATTGCCAATCGATCGACAAGGCAAAATCTTTCTGACCAAAACTTTGAAATGTTGGTACTAAAAAAGGCAAATAAAAAATGAATTATGTTTTTATATTTTTGAAGCGACGTACTATAATTAGAAGTCTCTTCTCAAGAATATTGTTTATTTTGAATATGTTTTTTTTTCACTGATTCAACTAATATAGTCTTACTTTATTCTTCAAGAAGAACTATGTCATAACCATAAATCTTGTTTACAGACAAAAGCAATGTCATTTTGCTGAAAAATTTTAATTATCAATAAAGGTTTCCACTTTCACTAAATATTAAGTGGTAGTGCAAATAGTTTTTTACTGTCACTAAGGGTTTAGTGATAATGTAATCTGTTTTTAACTATCCATAAATGTTCAGTGATAGTGCATTTTTTTCACTATCACTAAAATTTTCAGTGATAATGGATTCAGCATTTTAACTATCACTGAATAGACAGTGGTAGTGAAAAGCGTATTGCATTAATTTTTTAGTGCATTGTGCCCAACCCTGATATTTGGGTCACTGTATATATTTCTCGATTCTAATCGCAGGCATTCAGATTGGAAACTAATAACTGTTTATGAAAAAATTACGATCATATATGTACATACCAACATCACTTAAAACTGGTTCATAGGTATGCCATTTTAATGGGGTGTTAAGGCATCGAAATGCCGAACACTGAAGACGGGACAAATACAGGACATGAAAAGGAATACAGAACATTTGGCGTCCCGTGTAAAATAAAGAAATGACCAGGACAATTGGTCCAAAAAGAGGTCTGTCCCGTATAATACAGGACGGATGGTCACCGTACCCATATATGTACGAGAACGACTTCTCAGTAATTCCTGTAAATCTGATAGGTACTGGAACAGATTAATGGTAATTAATTGAAAGTGTCACACAGCGAAAAATCAAAATTCACCAGACTTTGCTATCATACTGCCATGCGCTGCGCCGGATAATCGCTGTTACAAAGACGATCATATGATCTCTGGTCACCAATTGTTGTTGCTTTCACTGCACAATGAAAAATTTGAGAGAGAAAGAGAGAACTGAACTCCATGACCAGCAGTGCTGCTAACTATTTTCAAGTAGAAAAATCATGATTTTTATAAAAAAACCGACAGAGAAAGCAACAACAATTGATGACCAGAGATCATACCCAGAAAAAAACACGACTACCACAGAAACGAAAGTGGAAAGGAGATAGGCGATGGGAATCGCTTACCCTTTCGCTTCAAGAAGACATTATTTTAACATGAGCATGTCATTGGCGGTAAGCCCTTACCCGTAACATTATCTTGAAACGAAGCGAGAACGCATGGATAAACAGAACCCAGAGAAGTGAACAAAGAATGCCTTACAGAGAAACTAATGGAGAATGCCTAGATAAGTACATACTTATTTAAAAGATTAAAATTAATTAAAATTTGTATAAATCAGTTTTTATACATACATATGTATGTATTTAGGTATTTAGATTTTACTTAAAAATCGGTATGCACATACATGCATATTTAATTAAGCTTAAAATTGTACTTCCTCACTCTTGTACTTCACTTCATTGACTGACTTCAACTTCGCTGCAAATTGAACAAAGCAAAACATGATTTTTATGCGAGACATATTTCCACAGAAAGTAACGGTAGAAAATGCATTTTTGGATATTCATTCTATTTTTCAGCTGACTACGATGCAGCATTTTATTTTGCATTCTCCGAAATGAAGCAAAGAAGCATTGCATTCCCTGAAAGGAAGCGAAACAAATAAAATATTGTAGGACATTCTACTTTGCATTCCCCGAAATGAAGCAACGATGCGAATTAAAAAAGAACCATTATATGACATTCTACTTTGCATTCCCCGAAATGAAACAAAGAAGCGAAATAAATAAAATATTGTAGGACATTCTACTTTGCATTACCGGCAATGCTTAAAAGAAGCGAACAAATTCGAACGCTATGCCTTCTAGAACACGAGACCACTAAAAGCGATTACCGATTTTTTGCTCGATATGATCGTCTGCGTAACAGCGTCCTATACAAAACTCATTAAAATAATTCGATAAGTGACAGTACTAGTTTTATGCGCTGCAGTAGAATGTAAGTATAACCAGCTTAATAAGCTTATGTGTGAATAGACGGGACGGTCGCGTAGAAGGTTTAACGCCACTGTGAAGTGGGAATGGAAAGAGGGAGAGCAAGATACAAGGACAGAAACAAAGACAAATGCAACAAACAAAGCCACAAGCACTCACAACCCACGATGCAGCGATACAAAGGTGGCACCTTCCGCGGACCGCTAACAGGCTAACCTAATATTCGCGGCTTGCGTTTTGGTACGCACGCCGTAGAATTTTTTGTTTTGCGTCCCCCGAAAATGGCTTGCGTGCGTTTGCATTTGATTTCATTGAGCGAAATGTCAAATCAAAATGTCACGCAGAACAAAAATTGGAAATTGAGTTAGCTACATACGCGCGCCGTTCAATTTCGGTTGGTCGCATACAAGTTGTATGTATATGAGAAATTTTTGACAGTAAATTGGCGGCGTGCGTGAATATTAGGTTAGCCTGTAAGCCTTTCTTCCTCGATTTGACAGCATCCTACTTTTCGCTGACGTCACATTATTATTTTTGAGCACTAGTGATGAATACTAAATATTCATGTTGTACCTATTTGCCGGAAAGTTGTACCTAAAAGTAGATACACAATTCAACCTAATTTTACGTCACTATTTTGCACCACTTGTTCGCTTCTTCCTCTTCTTCTTAAAAATTATTCTTTACACTCTCATGCTCATAATAATGTGACGTCACATCCAGTTGCTCTCATTTCGATTGGCGCAATCTTGTTTTCTATCATTCTTGCTCACAACCTAGATTTAAGGATAAAGCCAATGATAAAGGCAAACATAAAGATAATTATGAAGATAAATCAATCCACTCAAAGTAAAGTACTTGAGTAAAGATAAAGAGTTATTTCGTAACGTTTATTTTTACGTGGTTTTAATAAAAGTTATTTCACTCTTCCAATTTTATACTGTTATAACTGTTATCAATCAGCGTAAAAATAAACGTTGGGCAATAACTGTTATCAAGCAACGTTAAAAATAAACGTTGGGCAATAACTGTATATCAAACCACGTAATAAGTAAACCTTGGGTTATAACTTTTATCGGCGAAATAAAAAATATGTTTCACCTACTAACTGCCATGAAACAACGTTTTCGTTAAATTTAAGAGTTCAGGCAACGTTTTCAATTTATAAATTGGATATATTTTTTCCGAAATATTTTGGTGCAAGTCTTAAAATATAAAGATTTTATAATTCCAATGGAAACACAGTACCGATTTTTATTTGTATGGGACTGGTGCAGTCAAATGTAAATACGTTCACTAAATTAGAGTAGGTGTAGCTTAGACTGATTAAAAAATCCGATTTTTCGAAATTTATGTACGACCCACCTAGCATTTGGAAGATTAATTTAATAAAAATCACCTTGCTGAGTCTTCTTCGAACACACCTTTGATGATTAAAAACTGATTAATCGTGCTATGACGAGGTACGAATATCGATTATGCTGATGAAAAGTAACAAATCTGCTTGAGATGACGGCCTGTCAGCTGACCTATTCAATTACGATGGCAAGGAGCTAATTAGGTACATGCCCGACGAATCTAAGTGCGCTCTGCCCAATCCACAAGAAAGGTGACATCGCAATTCGCGCCAACTACCGCGGGATCAGCCTTCTAAGCATAGGATACAAGGTTTTATCGAATGTATTGTGTGAAAGACTGAACCCCACCGTCAGTTAACTGATTGGGCCTTATCAGTGTGGCTTTAGACCTGGCAAATCCAGACCACGTATTCACAATACGCCAAATCTTGGAAAAGACCCACGAGAAAAGGATCGACACTCACCACCTATTTGTCGACTTTAATGCCGCTTTTGACAGCACTAAAAGGAGTTGCCTATACGCTGCTATGTCTGAATTCGGCATCCCCTCAAAACTCATACGGCTGTGTAAAATGACGTTGAGCAATACCACCAGCTCCGTCAGAATAGGGAAAGACCTCTCGGAGCCATTCGCCACCAAACGGGGCTTCAGACAGGGCGACTCTCTTTCATGTGACTTCTTTAGTCTGATGTTGGAGAAGATAATAAGACCTGCAGAACTGAACCGCTCAGGAACAATTTACTACAGGAGCGTGAAATTGCTGACTTATGCCGATGACATCGATATCATCGGTATCAAAAACCGCGAAGTCTGTTCTGCCTTTTCCAAGTTGGATAGGGAAGCAAAGCGCATGGGTCTGGTGGTAAACGAGGACAAGACGAAGTATCTCCTGTCATCAAACAAACAGTCAGCACATTCGCGCCTTGGCACCCACGTCACTGTTGACAGTTACAATTTCGAGAAAGGAAAGAATTTCATTTACTTGCGAAGCAGCATTATCACCAATAATAATGTCAGCATGGAAATCCAACGCAGAATCACTCTTGCCAACAAGTGCTACTTTGGACTGAGTAGGCAATTCAGGAGTAAAGTTCTCTCAAGACGTACGAAAACCACGCTCTATAATTCACTCATCATGCCCGTGCTGGTATATGGCGCAGAAGCATGGACAATGACAACATCCGATGAGGCGGCACTTGGAGAGTTCCAGAGAAAGATTTTGGGGAAGATTTACGGGCCTTTACGCGTTGGAGACGGCGAGTACCGCAGACGATGGAACGATGAGCTGTATGAGCTTTAAAACGACATGGACATAGTGCAGCGAATTAAAATACAGCGGCTACGCTGGCTTGGCCATATCGTTCGAATCGACACCAACGCTCCAGCTCTGAAAGTATTCAACGCGGAACCCGCTGGGGGTAGCAGAGGAAAAGGGAGGCACCCACTGCGATGGAAAGATCAGGTGGAGAAGGACTTTGCTTCACTTGGCGTTTCCAATTGGCGTCAGTTGGCACAGAAGAGAAACGACTGGCGTACTTTGCTGAACTCGGCCAAAATCGCTTAGGCGGTTACAGCACCAAATAAGAAGAAGAAGAAGTGGTTTCAGGTGGGGAAAGTAAGGCGTCCCCGATCAAGAAGTGCCCCGCAGTTAACACAAAGAGGTCATCGGGGTCGGATGCCATCGGGCACAAGGGCTTTGAATTAAAGCAGGCTTCGATCCTTGCCAGGCTTTTGGAAAGCTGCTTGTTCCAGTGACAATGCGTTTTAGATGATATTTGATGGATTTTATATTAGCTTCCCACAGCCCGCCAAAATTTGGAGAGTACAGGAGGCTGAAATGCCAATTAATGTTTTGTACGGCTTACTGAGGTACATTATCATGCTCAACTTCTTCAACCAATCGCTTTTGATTAATTTTCAAAACTTTATCAGCCCCCAGCAAAATTGGTGCCGCACTCGCTATACAATTAATGACATATTCCACGGCGGGAAATGAAACGCTGTAATGCCCATAAAAAATGCTCCGTTGTCATGCCAGTAACTGCTTTTATATGCACCGCCTTCGGAGCCAAGCATATGAATATCGCTATATAACCCTTGTAAATCGTATGACCGCGATATTCTGACGTTTTCAACTCGATGGCTCCCATGTAGTCAACAATTATTGCATAGGAGGCGCGTTGAGGGAGAGTTGCGTGGGTGAATCTCCCATTAATTGTGTAGTGGGTAGTGGGTTATTACGAAAACACTTTATGCAATTTTTAAGATGATTGCGCACCGTTTTGCGCGCATGTATAATCCAAAATTGTTTTCGGATGGTACAAAGCGTTAACTGGATACCTCCGTGTAGGGTACCGAAATGAGCGTTGTCGTTGATTAATTTCGTTACATGGTGGCTACTCGGTAATATCATTGAGTACCGTTGGTCGTAAGGGAGGAGAGAATGCTTGAGCCGACCGCGTACACGAAGAACGTCTCTTTCTCCGCAAAATGGTGTTAGGCTGACGAGTTTGCTGCTATTTGGCACAACTTGTTTTGTTTCGATGAAATGTATTTCTGTTCGAAAAGCTTCTTGTTGCACCAGTCGAACGATACAAAATAAACTTTGTTGTAACTCCCTCGTGGTTAATTTTATGCTGAAGATTATAATAAAATCGTAACATCTAAGCGGTGATGCGTTGACGTTTTTTAAATGAACAGAAACGTTGTAAAAACGATGAGATTGCAACGACTGCATGAGCATGAACTTAAGCCGGTTTTTCTTCCAGTGTTGTATCACCGACATCAAACACGTTGGCCAAATTGACTTGGGCTGCGTTAGCCACCGTGGTCCACTCCATCAGAGTTCCAAATCTTTTAACTGTGTTGGTGATACAACGCGCGTGGCGCAATCTGTTGAGTTTTCTTTTATGCCAATATGCCTCCACTGACTAGGCGTACTGTGCGACAATATTTTGCTTATCCGATTGGCTACATAAAGCTTCCATCTGTTGAGATCGCCGTGAATCCAATAAAGGACAATCGTTGCATCCGACCAGAAGTGGGCTGGCATAAACTGGCTTGAGGGTATTCTGAACCCAATTGGCGAGCCCCAATGCGAGCACAGCGCCACATAACTCCACTCGGGGAATTGTAAGTGAGGCGATAGGCGTGACCCTTCTTTTAGCAGCGACTAAGTGTGTGTTAATGTATTTATTGCTGTAGTGCAAGCGTGAATATACCGCTGCTGCGTATGCCGAGGAGGAGCCATCACAGAACGCATGTATTTCTACCGACTGAAGTTGTTGCGGCGAGTAATGTAACCAGCGTGGAATAGAGATCGCCTTTACCTGTGAAAATTCAGTAACAAACCTTTGCCAGGTTCCATTGATAGTCGTAAGCAATTCTTGATAGCAAATTTGACTGAGGAAGTGAAGGAGTCGATATTCGGCTGCCAATGCAGGCCAAGCGTTTTCATCGTCTCATTAGTGTTAAGTTGTTGTGATGGATCATACGATTGATGCTCGTATGGAATAGAGTGCAAAAGTTCAGGAGTGTTACTGGACCATTTTCTGCCAGCTTTCCATGTCACGCTATCAGTTGATCACGCAACAGTGTTGCATTAGCAATTGAATCATTTCCGCTTAGTACATCGTCAACGTACATCTCGTGAAGAAAAATATTTGCAGCCAGGGGAAATCGATGTTTTTCATCGTGTGCGAGCTGATGAAGAACTCGAATTGCAGTGTACGGTCACCGTAGTCAGACAGTATTCGCCAACCTGTCCATTTTTGTTGCCCACAATATGCGTTGATAATTTGAATCCTCTAGGTTCATGTCGATACATCGATACATTTTTTTGTATATCGGCCAAGAAGACGTATCCATGCATTCGCCACTTCAGGATAACAGCCGAGAGGTTGTTTTATAATTGTGGGCCAGTGCATAGTAAATCATTCACAGGACGTCCACTTGACGTTTCGAGGACGCATCATAGACAATTCGTAATTTGGTAGTGACACTCGTTTCTTTCACTACAGCGTGATGTGGCAGTACACAGGAGGTTACGGTTAGCTGGTTACATCCGGTAGTTAAGCAGTCATAGCTTGGCGAATTTGGTTCAGGCGAAAATAGTCCTCAATTCCACCTCATATTGCTCACGCAGATCGGCATTACGCTGGAGTCGACGTTCCAGCTGATGAAATCTGTTCAGTGCAATTTATTTTGACTTTCCTAGAGTTTGATTAGGGTCATATAATGACTTGAGAGGCAAACGAACCAGATATTTACCATTTGCTTGTCGAGTATAAGTGCTACGGCAAAAATTTTCGCACCATTGGTCTTGCGCGGGCATTGGCACAGCAGTGGTCACTTTCTCGTTCTCAAAGAATTTTCGCACAAGCCCTTCAAGCTCAAGGTTGCTGTGATGGCAGCGAATAGTGACAGTAGAAGGATCCACCCCAAATGAGTTTTTTGGGCAATAGGCTGGTTAACATGGCCAAAGCGGGTTTGCGGCTCCAATATTTGGGCGATCAAGTCTGCGCCGATAATGAGGTCAATTCTCTTCGGCTGATAGTATTTGGGATCGGCGAGAGCGAGTCCTTGTAGATGTGCCATATCCTCTGGCACAATTTCCTGGCTGGGCAGTGGTGCTGTGAGTTGCTTCAGAACATAAGCAGACTCAATATGGGCAGAGAAATGTTCATCGTAGCACGAACGAAGAGTGCAACTAACCAATGATCGCGATTGGCTGAATATGTTTGGGTCTACTACGCATATATCGGCAGAGGTGGGATGACGTTGCAGGCCTAATTGCTGAACGGCATTTTCTGAAATAAGTGTTCCTTCGGATCCTTGAACGATCAAAACGTGTACTATCGCCGATCGATTCGTGATTTCGTTGCACAGCACTACTGACGCCGTGGCAAGTAGTATGTGTCTCGGCCCTTGTAAGGGAATCCTATCGACAGCCAGTTGTGTTGAATTTGCCGTTAGCGTAGCATGAGGGTGAGTGGAGCGCCTTACATCGAAGACTGCTGTCGAAGGAGAAGGTGTATTTGAAAAAATGGGGACTGATTGTTCGTGTGTAGGTACTGAAACGTTGATGGCAGAAGAGTGTTGTTTGCAGGAGTAGTCTTTGTAGCGAATGGAAAATGCAGTAAAGTGTGGTGGCGTTGGCCACACTGGAGACAATTTTTAAAGCTAGTCCACTTAGAAAGTGCATGAGCCTTACTTAAGCAATTAAGGCACAGCTTTGCCTTACCCTCCTCTCATAGCAATCTTTTGAGAGAAAGGTTGGACAGTGGCGTATAATATGTGCTTGGCCACATAAAGCACAAGATTCAACTTGAGCGGTGTTGACGTTTGGGCAACGTGAAAACTTTAATATTAACAATCGATCTCTGGGTGGATTTTGAGTTGTTATAATTAAAAGCAGTTTGATGTTTTGTATCCTTTGTAGGTTTAACTGCAGATGTAGCATTAAAGCACCGACTGTGAAAATACGAGTATTTAAAAACGCTTCAACCGAATGTTGGTATATCGGTTTTACTTCCAAGATGTCGTTCCCATGCGGTATGCGGATCGGTTGGCAGCTTGGTCGCAAGATAATGAGCAACCCAGTGGTCACATCCGCCGATTGGAATTTTCAGGCGTTTAAACTCATTTACGCAGACATTTGCTCCGTTTAGCATTGATTTGATGTTATCAGATTTCTCTTTATATAACTGGGGTAAAGTATAAAGCGTGTTCATATGCTGCGAAAACAGGATTCGCGGATTGTTATAACGCTTGAGCAACAAGTCCCAAGAAGTATATAATTTACCTCAGTTAAAAGCATTTGGTGTATATCGACCTCTCGGTCGGCTGGAAGTGCTTGTTTTAAATAGTGAAATTTTTGTATTGAGTTCAACCCAATATTTTGGTGATTGCTGGTATTGCTGGTTCGTCCGGCGGAATTGTACGTTGAGTCAGCAAACAAAACAAATCGAGATGTATCTCTTCAAGTTGAGATGCCACATCCTCATGGAAATATCCATCGTCTTCGGCAATATCGGAGCAAACAATCAATTTACGAGTGGTACAAAACTCACTGTTAAGATTATCGATCCGCGACAGCCGTTTTTGAAAATATGGTTTCGTCTTACGTGCAATTGAGCCTTTCTTAAAATGTGCAAGAATCTTCTCAAGTGCTGCGAGTCGATTCAGCTGTAGCTTAATTTGTGCTTCAGTGGACTCACTCATCTTATTTTGAGTGACACACAGCAATGTTCGAAAATAACACTTAAATTAAATGCACACACTTACCTATTTCACTATTGCGTGGTATAGTTGATAATAGCTGTCTCTGGTGAACTGAGGCCTAGGCTTGTATATGTGAAGCGACAGCGCGAGAATCTTGAGTTGACCTTCAAGAATGTTGATCGTTAGGTAGCGACGATGGAACACAGTGCTGAAAGCAGGAACTAGCCGAATCGCCAATTTGCACAAAGCGGTGGCAAAGATGTCGAATATGATGAACCTGAATATTAATGCATAATCTCAAAAATGGGGTTGACGAAGCTAGGTTTCAGAACGGATGAAGAAAGTGATCAAAGTTATACTAATTGCTTATCGTAGGGCGGTCTGCGCAAGCCGAATTCAAGATTTTTGCATACATTGGAAATTTTAAATTCGAAATTTGTTGAAGTTAATGGTGATACGCTAACCACAAAGCCTAATTTAGTGCAAAATCTGATGAGAGATTTAAAAGTAAATTTTCACGAATTTCATCACGAATCACGAATTTTATATGAACAAATATTCCCAAAATTATAAAACAAAACAAACATAATTTTTCCCAATTTGTTTTCATTTTTCATGTTAAGTTATGAGAACAATTTATTCACATGGAATTGGCGATTATAAAAAGATTTATTTGGAAAAAGCATTCTTTAGAATTCGATTTTTAAATCGCAAGATTGCATTCAAAATAAGAAAATGAAAAAATAAGAACATAATGCTGTCGTGATTTTTGTTATAAAAAAAACAATTTCAATGAAGTCTCCTTTAACATTACATATTTTATATATTTTTAATAAAAAAGGTGCAAACCACGTAAGTAAAAAAATCACCAAGCACTGATGATAATTTTTAGTTTGAACTATTATTAAACTGGTATAAATGTGGGGAAAAATACTCCGATTTATTGTTTTAATATCATGAAAGTGGCAAGGACGTTGAGAATACTCACAATTTATGCAACTTCAAAAAATTTTATTATCCGTCAAACGTTGTTTATTGAAACTACCTTCTTTTTTGTATCATGTTATTTCACTATGTTTATAAGCTATGTGAAACAATTTTGGAAATTGCTGTTTAAATTCTGCCCAAATTTCCAAAGGGTTTTAGAGTGTAATTATCATATCAATTAATATCATTTTGTAGCTGGTTGTTTAGCACAAAACGTTTCTACCAATGACATAGCCACATAGCCACAAGGTGAGATTGGGGGGATTATCCCTCGTATGACATTTCTCATGAAACGTTTAGTCAGTGTCAGACCAAGGGCTCTACTCAAGGTGCCTATTAAAACATTTAAATATTTTATAAACTCACTTTGTAGAATACTATTCCATCAACAGTTTACACTACGAAGTTCCGCCGGTTGGAGCCCTTCCGGTCTTATAAGAACTAGTATTTTCTGACCGTCTGAAGTCGGGTTTTTATAGACGGGAGAGAGAAGGGAGTAAAATTTAACTCCTGCAATTTCAGACCGAGAAAATTGCGGTATTACACATGTATGTAGTTTTATGAACATCTGTGACTGATTGGGACTATCACTTCGTAGGAACTGCACCCTAAAAAATATTTGTTTAAATTTGCGCAAATTGAGACAGGTAACCAGTTTCCTCTCTTTATGAATGCAAATTTACACACCATGTTAATTAAATTAAACACCGCCCGTTTACTTTTACTTATCATATGTGTAGCGTAGAACAAATTTCAAATTAGTTTACTGAGTTCTAAACATATATTATTCAAAATTTCACATTTTACACATAAAATGTTTAAAATTTGCTCTACAATTTTGTTTTTTAATTTACGTATATAAAGGGAGGTAACCCGTTTCCTCTCGTAATATGTGCAAAATTAAACACTGTCTGTTTACTTTTATATACCAAATTTGTCACGTAGAGAAAAATTACACACAAAGTGTTTAAAATTTAGTAAATAGGAGCACTAAATTTTTATTTTTATTAAAAATATATTTTTACTTTCAAAATTTTTGCAGTTTTAAACATTTTTTTTTTTGTGTATTTATGTGTATTTTTTAAACATCTCCTGTTCAAAATCCCATCTTGAACATCTTGTACGTATATTTACACAGGTTTTGGTTGAAAAATAAACACTTTTCAGTAGTAGTTTTACATAAACTTTTTAGAGTGTGGTTCGATCCGTGGCCCGAGCAACATCTAAATTAGAAAAGGTTTTTTCTAACAGCGGTCGATTCCCGGCAGGCAAAGGCAAACCTCCGAGTGCGTTTCTGTCATGAAAAGGCTTCTAATAAAAAAACGAATTTTTTAATTTTTTGGTTTTCGAACTTGGTTCTTTTTTCTCGTTAAAAATATATAAAAAATGTGACGCTACAGCCAGATTTCTATCCAAAGACACTTATAAACCAATTTGTGTATTAAACTCCAAAATAGTGTACTTGGATACTAACTCCTTTATGAATTGAGCAAATATATACAAGACCCTCAGTAAATCAGAAAGGTTTATGGAAATTCGAAGTTAATGCTAGTAATATGCTGTAACATTAAAGAAAATTAAAAACTAATTTTCTCGGAAAATTTAGGTGATGGAGTTTTTTATTCATATTTTTTTCGTAGCTTAGTACTAATACCTACCAAAATTTCTAATTAATTTTTTAAGGGAGATACCATCGCAGGCCTCTGTTATCTACTAAAGTCTGGAATGGTATTCATGATCTTTGTGAAGAGGAATCCAACTTCGAGAAGAGTAAGAATAAGTATATAACTTTTAAACCAAAGCATTTTTTTCTTAACTAGAAAAATACGAAATGGTATGACTGAATAGTGTTTACGATCTTTTTGAAGACAAACCCTACTTCGAAAAGAGAATGCGCAATTTCTCTAAGAATTAAAATTTATAGAAGTGTATAAATTTGCTTGTTGCTGATTCTGAATGAACGAAACTTATAGAGATCTAAAAGCTTAAATTTTTAGGTAGGAGAAGTTGAGAGAGTGAAAATGGCAGCTGAAGTTGCAAGTTTTTACTGGATAAATTTTTACTTGTAACAATTTTCCTGTACGAAAAACAGCTGATCGCATGTTGCTGGATGTAGTTTAAACTAATAAGGAAACTGTGTGTGGGTTTTTATGGTTGAAATTGATGAAATAAACCAATTTAAATTATAAAATATGATAGGGGTATTCTCCAAATCTTGCAAAGCCATTGCACGTAGCACGGATTGCATGGATTGCATAACTTGCAAACACACAACAACAAAATACATGGGAAACGACATTTCCTATCGCTGCAAAATATGCAACGTCGAAACCCATGTATATATTTTGCAAAATAGCATAGCAAGATATATGCGACCCTGTGCTAGTTGTTTTGTTGTTGGAATTGCTACATATTTCTCTCATTCCTCTCATCTCGCTCACTTCATTTTTTTCTGCTGTCTCTTGTTATTGTATTTGATACATAATTTCGCTGCTTGCTACCCATGCATTCTACCACTTTGCAATGGGGTGCTCTCGTACTCTTCGAAATTTGGGATAGTATTTTTGCATTTCGTGCAATACGTGCATCGTGCAATACTTCGAGAATACCCCTATTGTTTTATTAGGAATTTGCTGCGAATAAACAACTAATTTATCAGCTGTTCGTTCGGATTTGCTACGCGTACTGTTTTGGATATTTTTTCTGTACGAATTCTTAGAAATGAAGTTATTGGAGAGTTGCTGGCAAGTTACTGGGTAATTTGTAAACAAACACAACTACATATCGATGGCTGAGTGGAAGATCGACCTATCTCGGCATCCAGTTCGAAAACGCCCTATCTCAGAAAACTTTTCAAGGACGCCCTACTTCAGAATTTTATTGAAAAACAACCTATTTCAGAATTTTATTGAAAAACACAAACACAAAGGAAAATGCATTAAATATAAGCTGAGATAGGGCGTTTTTGAATCTGCAGCGGATATAGGGCGCTATTCAACCCAATTCTCAGGTAGGGTGTTTTCCAATCAAATTCTGAAGTAGGGCGTTCTTGAAAAGTTTTCTGAGATAAAGCGTTGTTGAAAAATTTTCTGAGATCTTCCACTCAGCCATCGATATACTCTGATGAACATATGTAAGGATGATAGCAAGGCGAACTCATATAAGGTAGTGTTACAGGAGCAGTTGAAATTTTCGCCCCGGCGTTTCTTATAGAAAGCCATAAACGTAGCGGCCGTTGGGTCAACTTGGTGATATTTTGCTTTAGATTGCACCGTTTGTGGGCCTGTTAAATGAATTTGTGTCTTGGTTGTATGAAAGATCACAAATTTTGATTTTCTGGCCAGTTGTACAACTCGTTGCTACATTAATGGCCTTGTTTTACAAACTCATTCTATTTTGCGATTATTTTATTCATTAAATAACCCAAAATGGATAACTCAGCCGAAATATGTATATGAATTCGTTGAATTTTATAAATCAGAGGTGGCCGCGACCATCGATAGTTTCGATAGTCGATAGTCACAACCATCGATAGTATCGATACTATCGAATATGTCGACACTATCGATAGGTTAGATTGAACAAGTTCAAAAATTAAACATAACAACCTTTATTGAAAATGAGAACGAAATTGCTAAAATATGGCCATATTTTTGCTAAGGGACAAAAGTTTAGCAGCATCTGCGCTCTGAAAGTATTTGCCCTGCTTTGCTAAATGTCCCTTCCGATTTACAAGATGAAGGAGGTACCGGCTGTTACTCTTTCTGAATAATGTATGTATGAGTGAAAAGTATCGATAGTACTTACGAAACCATCGATGTTTTCGATAGTCAAAAACCATCGATACTATCGATAGTGTCATCGATATTTTTCCTGCTCTAGTGTTAGGTGCGCTGAGGGGGAGCGGATTGGAAATTGTATCAAGGCTGAAACATAACTGGTCTATATATGACCACGTGACCAAATGCGTTTTAGTTTTTGCTTCAACATTATATTTTAAATTCTTTATTTTGATAGGTTAAACGTAACAACCTTTATTGAAAATGGGATCAGAATTGCTAAAATATGGCCATATTTTTGTTAAGGGACAAAAGTTTATCAACGCAGCATCTGCGCTCTGAAATTATTTGCCCTGCTTTGTTAAATGTCAGTTCCGATTCAAAAGATGAAGCAGGTACCTCCGGCTTTTACTCTTTCTGAATAATGTATGTATGAGTGAAAACTATCGATAGTACTTACAAAACCATCGATGTTTTCGATAGTCAAAAATCATCGATACTATCGATAGTACCATCAATATTTTTCCAGCTCTAGTGTTAGGTGCGCTGAGGGGGAGCGATTGGAAATTTTATACGGCTGAAACATAACTGGTTTTTATATGAAGACCACGTGACCAAACGCGTTTTAGTTTTTTCTTCAACATTATATTTTAAATTCATTATTTTGATAGATTAAAGTAAGTAATATTTACTAAGTTTTCATACTAATGAAGTTAAAACAATACTGTTTAGACAAAACTATGTCAGAACTAAAAAAAAAAGAATAGTGGAGACGCCCAAGAATTCTACAGTGTTTTTAACTGTTGGACTGCCATATCTACCCTCGAAGTGAGAATAAATATTCCATAAGGGCCTGTGTGAGTTGTGGGAAACTTACTGGCGAAACGTGCATGAAGAATGCCTGCACATTTTGTGTAAGTGAGTAAAATTCTCCTAATTTCCGTGGCCTCTAACTAATTTATTTTTGAATGGAATCTTGCCTCTGGTTTTTTAGGTGAAGTGTTTTAATGCTTTGTTACGATGAAAAATAATTTGTTCATTGTTTTCAATATATAAATATATTTATTCAACTAACTGTATGCCTGTTCTCAAAAAAACTAAAAACTGGATGCAGTTTATTTTTTGTCTTTTGGTTCTTTTTTTTAAATTTAAAATATTTTGTCTTAAAATCTATTCCATGCGATTTAGGAAAGTTTCAAAAATGTGTTTGTGCTATATTATCATTTATATTCTCATAGTCATTTGTCATATTTCAAAACAAAAATGGTCTACGATCGTAACTATAAACCACGTGGCCATCGAAGGGTTAAGGGCCCGTTAGAGCTAATCTAAGGAACGTTTCTGAGTGCGGCTGTTAAACTCGTTTTTTCTCAAACTTTAAGTAATTTCTCTTTAACCCTTAATTTTAAAAGTTTTAAACTGCCAACATCTGAATTCAGATATCAGTTTAATACGAAACTAATAAAGTATAAAACTTAATTATATAATTTACACAGAAGTTTTCATTCCCAAGATTGACGGAAGAGACAACGACGACACCCACCTCTCTGCGTGGATGGACTCGTTTCTCAATATTTCGTGATTTCGTTTGTACCACAAATTAACACTAGAGTACACGCGCGGCCTACTATAGTAGACCACGGTAACGATTTTCTTGATAACTTGTCAGTTTTGTATTTTAGAGCGGTGCGGTTCCAGGAAAGCCTTCTTTAAATTTTTCGACTGGTGAGTATTGCGCTTGACTTCCACCTTTTGTGGATTGACGCGAAAATCGCGGGCCTACCATTTTAGCCCGCGCGCGTATTGATGTACTGAACTTGTAATTTGGTTACTATGCATATGCGGTACATCAGTGTTCTTAGAAACTGCCGCCAATGGTTACTTAAAATATTTTTCGATTTGATAAACATTGCTGCAATCAACGTTCTCATAATCAACCAAATAAATGTCAATAATGAAGAAATTTTAACGGGTAACTTTTTACAAGAGTAGTCCCTTGATTTATTGAAACCACCTTTGAATCGCCTCACATCCATTGAAACACTCCTCTAACAACTAAAATTTTATTTGTAATATTTTTTTTGAGCTTTGTACCACGATTGTTTATTAGGAAAAATTGAAAAAGCAACAAAGTCTAAGCGGTAGATGTTAAAGCAACTATTTCGGAGATCACCACATCTCCTCATCAGACTTCTTTTTTCTAGACTTCAGCAGGGATCGAACATGCGTAATCGATGTGCAAAGTCAGAAGCGTTAACCACTGAGCTATGTACACCCCGTTATCTCTTGTTGCTAATTCATTTTCCTTTTTCAACCAACTACTATCAAGTGCAGCTGACTTGCCGCCATTTAAATTTGACAGCGTGGTTGTTGTTGTCAAGTGTACATAGTTCAGTGGTTAACGCTTCTGACTTTGCACATCGATTACGCAGGCTCGATCCNTATCTCTTGTTGCTAATTCATTTTCCTTTTTCAACCAACTACTATCAAGTGCAGCTGACTTGCCGCCATTTAAATTTGACAGCGTGGTTGTTGTTGTCAAGTGTACATAGTTCAGTGGTTAACGCTTCTGACTTTGCACATCGATTACGCAGGCTCGATCCCTGCTGAAGTCTAGTAAAAAGAAGTCTGATGAGGATATGTGGTGATCTCCGAAATAGCTGCTATAACTTCGACCGCTTAGACTTTGTTGCTTTTTAATTTTGCCCAATAAACAATCGTGGTACAAAGCTCAACAAAAATATTAAAAATTAAATGTTAATAAGCCACAACAACATTGACAAATACATACAGCCTTATCATGAGTTTCATTTTCCCCGAGCCGGTTCACTTTTCACTTTTGGTTTCCATGGTTTTACTATGGGCGGGTAACAAATTTTCGGGTGATTTTTTTTTCAGGCGAAACTCATGATAAGGCACATAGTTAGTCAACTTACTTACTTGTTTAATTAAAAAATTTTGATGAACATCATTGCACGACTCTGAGTGCGGCTGTTAGACTTTGTTGCGTTTTCAATTTTTCCTAATAAACAATCGTGGTACAAAGCTCAATAAAAATATTAAAAATAAAATGCTAATAAGCCACAAATACATAGTTTGGGAAGAGCATGCCTGAAACTATACAATAAACCAAATAAGAAAATGGATGTATAGAATTGACAACAGCAAACATGCTGTCAAGTTTAAATAGCGGCAAATCAGCTGCACTTGATAGTAGTTAGTTGAATAAAGAACAAGAATTAGCAACAAGAGTTTACGGGGTGTACATAACTCTGTGGTCAACGCTTCTGACTTTGCACATCGATTACGCATGTTCGATCCCTGCTGAAGTCTACAAAAAAGAAATTTGATGAGGAGAAGTGGTGATCTCCGAAAAGCTAAGTGTACACGGTAGAGAAAAAACACCAGATTTAGACAAAAATCTTGTTAGAGACGTGTAAACACTCAATAGAGATCTACGAGAGACTCGCCTACAAAGTCTACGTGACAGTTATTTAGCGAAACATTTTCGCGTGTACACAGTCCACCGAAGCTAGATCGAAAACTCTACGACAACTCTATGCAATATTTAGCAAGTTAAATAGACGTTTTGCTCTACGGAGACGTAAGGTAAAGTCTTGACAATGAATTTCATTACAGCTTGTTAAATTTTGAAATGGCGACGACATTAAATCGTATATTTGATACAAGCACACCATTTTAGGTACATTTAGAACGTAGCCAAATAATGTATCGGTAATCATTCTCTTATTTTCATTGGCATTTCAACGGCTTTTTCAATAGCCTCCGTCCTTTGCAAAGGGGCATAATAATTGGTTAAAACATAAGGGGTATTCACAAATTGAGCAGGTGGTCTGCACTCTGGCAGCAGTCGTTGCTTGATTTATCTGCTGTTTTGTCAGACTGCCAGGCCACTTGCTCAACTTGGTGAATACCTATATATGTTTGGCTGGAACTGCTCGGAGAAACTCCTTTCAAGGGAATTTTAAAAATTAAAGATTGTTTGATGTGAGTACAAAAGTACACATAGTGCCGAAGAGAGAAGTTGCCATATTTAATTTTTAGGTATACTTGTCTACTTTTAGGCAATTTTTTTCGGCAAATAAGTACAATTTGAGGATGGTTCCGTGCGCAGAAGTGGAAAACTTTTGAAATCGCAGCTCACAACGTCCGGATATTTATATCCACGTATCCTCTGGGTAGCAACCAAACACCCGTTTGGGAGCGAGCTAAAGTGAGAAGGCGTAAAACTTCGCGTGCGCTGGGTTTGGGTCCCGCCACGTTAAAACCCCGCCCAATGAAAAA